>NC_134353.1:29167083-29394583 GCF_048569485.1 Anomaloglossus baeobatrachus
GATAGAAGGATAGATAGATAGATAGATAGATAGATAGAGGGAGGATAGATAGAGTCCCTGTGAGCACACGCGGCAGTGAGTTCACATTACCGGCCGTGGGAAATGCCCTGGAGTTACCTCTGCTGTCTCGCTGTGAGGCTGCATTCAGCAGTGTCTGTGTCAGTCGCGGCTGGATGCAAGCAGCGCAGGACGTCGGAGCTGTGGATTACGCTGGAGCTTTGTTTCGGGGGGTTAATAAAAGGGTGAACGAGGCTTATTTGTGTTTTATTTAAAATAAAGGATTTTTTGGTGTGTGTTTTTCACTTTACTTACGGGTTGATCATGTCAGCTGTCTCATAGACGCTGCCATGATCAAGCCTAGAGTTAATGGCGGCGATCCGCCGCCATTAACTCCTTGTATTACCTTGACTGCCACTGCTACACGGCTGCAGGAAGAGCCGGGGACACTCCGGTACTGCCGCATAATGCATGCGACAGTGCCAGGGCAGCTGCGGCTGATATTCTCGGCTGTGGGAGGGGGAGTGAGGCGGGGGACATTAACCCTGCCCCTCTCCCTCCCCAGCCTGAGAATACCGGGCCGCCGCTGTGTGCTTACCTCGGCTGGACGGTAAATATACAGCGGAGCCCACGTGCTTTTTTTTCTATATTTCCGTTTGCTTTCTATGTGTGTTCGATGTGTCTGTGATGTCTGTCTGTGTCCGTGATGTGTGTTCGATGTGTCTGTGATGTGTGTGTGTTTACTCTCTGCTCCGCTTCCTCTTCCTGTAATGACATCACTTCCCTGCAAACCGCAGGCAAGTGATGTAGATTACCGGAGGTAAACCGCGAAATACCGCAGGGAATAACACAGGAAAACGCAGTGAACCGCACAGAATTTGCTGCCTGCGTTATTCCCTGCGGGATTTCACGATTACATTGGAGTCAATGGAGTGAAATTCCGCAGCGACGTGCGGAAAAGAATTGACATGCAATTGATTTTGCTGCGGGATTCCCGCTGCAAAACATGCAGCTGTCAAATTCCGCCCAGTGCGCACAGGATTTTTTTTCCCATAGGTTTTGCTGGTGATGCACTGCAGAGATGTTATGAACATTTTCTGCAGCGAAACATGCAGCAAATCCGCAGAAAATCCGCGGCAAAATCCGGTAAGTGCGCACAGGGCCTAACAAAGTAATAAAAAAAGATCATCCGAAATTGCTATTTCATGAGGAACACAAGATTTTGGTAACGTACACATTAGGAGAGGTGATGAACATCTTAGGCAAAGTTCACATGTCCAGTAATCATCCGTTTGCAGAACAGATTGATGCTTGATCCGCTCTGATGGACGATTACTGGATGTGTGAACTAAGTCTTACATGTACAGAAAGTGCAGAGCGGGCTCAGAAGCGCAGCCCACTCCATACAGTGGAGATTCTGTCTGCAGTCACCACTAGGGGGAGCTCCCTGTATACAGTTATACATGATAGGATCCTGTCTGCAGCCACCACTAGGGGGAGCTCCCTGTATACAGAGATACATGATAGGATCCTGTCTGCAGCCACCACTAGGGGGAGCTCCCTGTATACAGAGATACATGATAAGATCCTGTCTGCAGCCACCACTAGGGGGAGCTCCCTGTATACAGAGATACATTTTAAGATCCTGTCTGCAGCCACCACTAGGGGGAGCTCCCTGTATACAGAGATACATGATAAGATCCTGTCTGCAGTCACCACTAGGGAGAGCTCCCTGTATACAGAGATACATGATAATATCTTGTCTGCAGCCACCACTAGGGGGAGCTCCCTGTATAGAGATACATGATAATATCTTGTCTGCAGCCACCACTAGGGGGAGCTTCCTGTATACAGAGATACATGATAAGATCCTGTCTGCAGTCTCCACTAGGGGGAGCTCCCTGTATACAGAGATACATGATAAGATCCTGTCTGCAGCCACCACTAGGGGGAGCTCCCTGTATACAGAGATACATGGTAAGATCCTGTCTGCAGCCACCACTTGGGGGAGCTCCCTGTATACAGAGATACATGGTAAGATCCTGTCTGCAGCCACCACTAGGGGGAGCTCCCTGTATACAGAGATACATGAGAGATTCTGTCTGCAGCCACCACTAGGGGGAGCTCCCTGTATACAGAGATACATGATAAGATCCTGTCTGCAGCCACCACTAGGGGGAGCTCCCTGTATACAGAGATACATGATAAGATCCTGTCTGCAGCCACCACTAGGGGGAGCTCCCTGTATAAATAATAATAATAATAATAATAATCTTTATTTCTATAGCGCCAACATATTCCGCAGCGCTTTACAATTCAGGAGGAACATATACATATCATATACATAAACATATACAAACAAGTAACAATTATAGAGGATACAATATTTAAAAGGAAAAATGGCAACCCTGCTCGTGAGAGCTTACAATCTACAATTAGATATTAGACAATAATAATATACAGAGATGTATACAGAGACAAACATCTTACCATGTATACAGAGATACATGGTAAGATCCTGTCTGCAGCCACCACTAGGGGGAGCTCCCTGTATACAGAGATACATGATAAGACCCTGTCTGCAGCCACCACTAGGGGGAGCTCCCTGTATACAGAGATACATGATAAAGATCCTGTCTGCAGCCACCACTAGGGGGAGCTCCCTGTATACAGAGATACATGATAAGATCCTGTCTGCAGCCACCACTAGGGGGAGCTCCCTGTATACAGAGATACATGGTAAGATCCTGTCTGCAGTTACCACTAGGGGGAGTTCCCTGTATACAGAGATACATGATAAGATCCTGTCTGCAGTCACCACTAGGGGCAGCTCCCTGTATACAGATATACATGATAAGATCCTGTCTGCAGTTACCACTAGGGGGAGTTCCCTGTATACAGAGATACATGATAAGATCCTGTCTGCAGTCACCACTAGGGGGAGCTCCCTGTATACAGAGATACATGGTAAGATCCTGTCTGCAGTTACCACTAGGGGGAGCTCCCTGTATACAGAGATACATGGTAAGATCCTGTCTGCAGTCACCACTAGGGGGAGCTCCCTGTATACAGAGATACATGATAAGATTCTGTCTGCAGCCACCACTAGGGGTAGCTCCCTCTATACAGAGATACATGATAAGATCCTGTCTGCAGCCACCACTAGGGGGAGCTCCCTGTATAAAGAGATACATGATAAGATCCTGTCTGCAGCCACCACTAGGGGGAGCTCCCTGTATACAGAGATACATGGTAAGATCCTGTCTGCAGTTACCACTAGGGGGAGTTCCCTGTATACAGAGATACATGGTAAGATCCTGTCTGCAGCCACCACTAGGGGGAGCTCCCTGTATACAGAGATACATGGTAAGATCCTGTCTGCAGCCACCACTAGGGGGAGCTCCCTGTATACAGAGATACATGGTAAGATCCTGTCTGCACCCACCACTAGGGGGAGCTCCCTGTATACAGAGATACATGGTAAGATCCTGTGTGCAGCCACCACTAGGGGGAGCTCCCTGTATACAGAGATACATGATAAGATCCTGTCTGCAGTCACCACTAGGGGGAGTTTCCTGTATACAGAGATACATGGTAAGATCCTGTCTGCAGCCACCACTAGGGGGAGCTCCCTGTATACAGAGATACATGATAAGATCCTGTCTGCAGCCACCACTAGGGGGAGCTCCCTGTATACAGAGATACATGATAAGATCCTGTCTGCAGCCACCACTAGGGGGAGCTTCCTGTATACAGAGATACATGATAAGATCCTGTCTGCAGCCACCACTAGGGGGAGCTCCCTGTATACAGAGATACATGATAAGATCCTGTCTGCAGCCACCACTAGGGGGAGCTCCCTGTATACAGAGATACATGATAAGATCCTGTCTGCAGCCACCACTAGGGGGAGCTCCCTGTATACAGAGATACATGATAAGATCCTGTCTGCAGCCACCACTAGGGGGAGCTTCCTGTATACAGAGATACATGATAAGATCCTGTCTGCAGCCACCACTAGGGGGAGCTCCCTGTATACAATTATTTGCTCTTACATAACCGAAGTATCATCATTATTCGTGCATTGTACTGCTCCTATAAAGACATGAATAATGGAGAGACCACAGACGGTAACATAGAAAAGTTATGGTACTTACTATGGGGGTCCCAAAGGGAATATAACCTGCAAATGAGGACAGAAGAGAACAGCAGCAGTGTTACTTGCAGTCCACTAGGGGGATCCCTTCAAAACTGTTATTTTGCACTGAGGCTGAGTTACAACATATACTCCAGTTACAACCAAAGCTGCAGTCACAATTTCAGACGGGCATGAGGGCATCATGCTGGATCAGCCATATATAATGACATCATAATACACGCAGAGGGCACAGGGCCAATATAGCAATAGAGGTAAGACGCACCTGACATTCGGAAAGGCATGAAAATCTTCTCATTCGTATCTGGGTGGATGATCGCCTGCGGAAAAAGAGAGAGACAGCGTCAACCTGGGAATGAGGGGCACGGGGGACGCACTGATCTATGTTCTGCAACCGCACCGACACAGTAAGTACCAGGGACCTATATTCCTGCAGAAAAGATACAAGTATGACATCAGAATATATACCAGACTAGATTATTATTATTATCTGTATATTATTATCATTATTAATTATTATTATTATTATTATTATCATCACTGCCATCCATACAGGACCAGTGCCAGATGTGTGACCTCAGAACCTACACCTGATGACATCACTGCCATCCATACAGGACCAGTGCCGGATGTGTGACCTCAGAACCTACACCTGATGACATCACTGCCATCCATACAGGACCAGTGCCAGAAGTGTGACCTCAGAACCTACACCTGATGACATCACTGCCATCCATACAGGACCAGTGGCAGATGTGTGACCTCAGAACCTACACCTGATGACATCACTGCCATCCATACAGGACCAGTGCCAGAAGTGTGACCTCAGAACCTACACCTGATGACATCACGACTATCCATACAGGACCAGTGCCGGATGTGTGACCTCAGATCCTACACCTGATGACATCACTGCCATCCATACAGGACCAGTGCCAGAAGTGTGACCTCAGAACCTACACCTGATGACATCACTGCCATCCATACAGGACCAGTGCCAGATGTGTGACCTCAGAACCTTCACCTGATGACATCACTGCCATCCATACAGGACCAGTGCCAGAAGTGTGACCTCAGAACCTACACCTGATGACATCACTGCCATACATACAGGACCAGTGCCGGATGTGTGACCTCAGAACCTACACCTGATGACATCACTGCCATCCATACAGGACCAGTGCCAGAAGTGTGACCTCAGAACCTACACCTGATGACATCACTGCCATCCATACAGGACCAGTGCCGGATGTGTGACCTCAGAACCTACACCTGATGACATCACTGCCATCCATACAGGACCAGTGCCAGATGTGTGACCTCAGAACCTACACCTGATGACATCACTGCCATCCATACAGGACCAGTGCCAGAAGTGTGACCTCAGAACCTACACCTGATGACATCACTGCCATCCATACAGGACCAGTGCCAGAAGTGTGACCTCAGAACCTACACCTGATGACATCACTGCCATCCATACAGGACCAGTGCCGGATGTGTGACCTCAGAACCTACACCTGATGACATCACTGCCATCCATACAGGACCAGTGCCAGAAGTGTGACCTCAGAACCTACACCTGATGACATCACTGCCATCCATACAGGACCAGTGCCAGAAGTGTGACCTCAGAACCTACACCTGATGACATCACTGCCATCCATACAGGACCAGTGACGGATGTCTGACCTCAGAACCTACACCTGATGACATCACTGCCAGCCATACAGGACCAGTGTCGGATGTGTGACCTCAGAACCTACACCTGATGACATCACTGGTATCCATACAGGACCAGTGTCGGATGTGTGACCTCAGAACCTTCACCTGATGACATCACTGCCATCCATACAGGACCAGTGTCGGATGTGACCTCAGAACCTACACCAGATGACATCACTGCCATCCATACAGGACCAGTGCCAAATGTAACCTCAGAACCTACACCTGATGACATCACTGCTATCCATACAGGACCTGTAGCGGACGTATGCATAGGACCTCTAGCCTTACTGGCCTTCAATCCAAACCTCCCATTCCACTTCGTTTCTGAACCATGTGTAGCGTCTGCAAAAAGGAAACAAAATAACCAACCTGGTGACTGAACCGCTGGGCATGGCAAGCCGTCAGATGGCATGTCAGAGCGCCGGCACGTCTCACCTCCGCACAAGGTACAGGCGGCAGCAGATGTTAGCAGTGAATAGCACAATACAAGAGCCGCATTACATGCACATAAATTGTCAGCCCTTCTGGTTCCGGCCTCCTAAGGCGTCTTTATTGGATTTATTTTCTACCTTCTTTAAGGTGTTTATCACCTAATATGCATATGTTACCTGCTCGAGTTTCCGTAGTGCACCTGCTATCCAGGTCACAAAGCTCTGAGGGGTGTAAAGTGGCACCGGGTGGATACAGAGCACTGCCAGGAAGATCTACTTCTTACTGCTCCTCTACTCCAGCTTGGAAGGTGGGGTCCCACCGCTAGTAGACCATCTCCACAGATCGGCCTTCATTTCCCATTCATGCCCCCTTTCCTCCTTCATTGTGTCGGGTTTTTTTTTTTAGATTTCACCAATTAACACGTACTTCATTACCCTCTGATTAGTTACTGGTAGGATCTGTGGAGGTGTGTAGAGGTGTACTGCCATGGTAATGGCTCCTGGAAGTCTCTAGTCAAAGCGAGGTGAAGAAGGAGGGAGACGCAAGACCTGGAACCTCTGAAAGAGGCAGAAAACTGGGCCCAGCACGTGTGACCTGGATAAAAACTTCTGAGGGGGGCAGCAAACTAAGTCCAGCACATGAGACCTGGATAAGAACCTCTGAGGGGGTCAGCAAACTGGGCCCAGCACATGTGACCTGGATAAAAACTTCTGAGGGGGGCAGCAAACTAAGTCCAGCACATGAGACCTGGATAAGAACCTGAGGGGGCAGCAAACTGGGCCCAGTATGTGAGACCTGGATAAGAACCTCCGCAAGGGGCAGCAAACTGGGCCCAGCACGTGAGACCTGGATAAGAACCTCTGAGGGCGGGGCAGAAAACTGGGCCCAGCAAACTGGGCCCAGCAAGTGAGACCTTAATAAGAACCTGAGGGGGCATCAAACTGGACCCAGCACATGAAACCTGGATAAGAACCACTGAGGGGGGCAGCAAACGGCCCAGCACATGAGACCTAGATAAGAACCTCTGAGGGGGGCAGCAAACTGGGCCCAGCAAGTGAGACCTAGATAAGAACCTCTGAGGGGGGGGGCAGCAATCTGGGTCCAGCACGTGAGATCTGAATAAGAACCACTGAGGGGGAGCAGCAATCTGGGTCCAGCGCGTGAGATCTGAATAAGAACCTCTGAGGGGGCAGCAAACTGGGCCCAGCACGTGAGACCTAGATAAGAACCTCTGAGGGGGGACAGCAAACTGAGCCCAGCACGTGAGACCTGGATAAGAACCTCTGAGGGGGGACAGCAAACTGAGCCCAGCACGTGAGACCTGGATAAGAACCTCTGAGGGGGTCAGCAAACTGGGCCCAGTACGTGAGACCTGGATAAGAACCTCTGAGGGGGTCAGCAAACTGGGCCCAGCACGTGAGACATGGATAAGAACCTCTGAGGGGGTCAGCAAACTGGGCCCAGCAAAGAAGAAGTAGCAGAGGACAACAGATCGGACGAGCTGCAGCCACTCAAACCGAAGGCCCTAACTCAGGATGAATCTGATCGGGAAAGGTTCACGGATCTACAGGGCGGCCTTCCACACCAAACCTATAAAATATAACCTATAGGTCTGACTGGAACATCCCTCAATATTGAGCTTGCAGGCCACAACTCCCACTAATGGATGTAACAAACTTCTCCAATGTTGGATTTGCCCTAAATGTCAACAGTGACAAAAACCCTCTAACCCACTAATGACCTGAAGAAGCCTGAAAAGGGGATCTTTTACGAGGTCAAAAGTGATCAGTTTTTGCTCTTCTTTTATTCCTCCTGCTCCCCTTAGTATTGCATTTTTTGTTTTACAAATCTTCCATGCAGGTCCAGTAGATAGGGGCCTTTTTATTTACTGCTGAATGTTGTCTAAAGACACTCCTTTACATAATCCTGTCAGCCACAGCCACTTTGGAAAGACCGTAACAATCAGCCCTAACTAAAAAGGTCCATATCTCTGGAACCCTATGGCCGATTTGCAAAAAAAAAAACAAAAAATGTAATACTCAGGGCAGCAGCGGGAATAAAATAAGTGCAAAAACTGGACACTTTTGATGTGATGATCGGTCCTCTTTAAATACCGACTGTGGAGACACGGAGGTCAGTGGGTGCTCTCGTCCGCTAGCCCAGCCACCTTAAGAAAGACAGCATGGCCCAGGGCTCATCCCAACTGAACGCCCGACCTCCTTAACCATGGGTGGAACACTACTCAGACAACACAGGGTGAGGGAATCACAATATTACGACTTTATTGGATCCCCAAACAATTAACGGCACATAACACATAACCAGCAAAACACACAAATGTAACAGGCAACAGTTTCTCACCCTTCCGCTGACTCACCAGGGATTAGACTGTCCGTGCCTCAGAGCTTCCAGGGCGACTTACTCCAATCCAGCAGCACCCCGCTTTCGGCGGGCACCCACCGAGAATGGAACAATGCCAGATTTAGAAAGCAGGCTGAGGACCGCAAAGCCTGAAGTCAGGTGACCAAATTGTCCCAACCTGGATTCCTTCCTTAGGTAGTCTTTCATATCTCAGACAAATCCTTGCATTCGATGCTGAACTCCATGTAGTGTTATAATCCAGATTCAGTTATGGCTTGCCAATCGGAACCGCAGATCCTAGATTGGTATCATGTAGCAAGAGTCTACCTGAGCGATGGACTGTCCTCCTTCTTATACCCCTGAGCTCTCCATTCAGACCATTGGGGTCTTCACGATTGGTGGATAAGACGGGGCTCTTATTGGCTAGATTTCAAGCTGGATACAAAATATCCAGAGACGAGGGAGAGACAGCTAAGTTACATCGCATCTAGCAATGCACATGGTAATACCATGGGAGGTTCGCATAATCTATTTGTCAGGGTGTCTGACCTTCACTGGCCAAGGCAATTACATGAGTCAACATGAACTTTAACACTCCTAAGAGTCCTGTAGAAACAATGAGGGGCTTATCCCTCCTTTATAAACAAACTACCATCATGTCTGGCTGAATTTTAAGAAACTCAACCCATGCTAGGCACTGACAAAGTCCATGTCATCACACCGACCATTGTTTATTTATTTTTAATTTTTTAAACAGTTGTTGCATATTAGAAATTCCTTCACCTATAACAGTTGTGCAGCTATCGAATATATGGGCCAGAGGTTCGAGTAATATATGTACAATAAAATGGATTTTTTTCAATTTTTTTTTAACTTTTTCAGTACTTTTCTTTTTTTGCGTGGGAAGTGGATTTAAATTTTTTTTTTTATTATTTTTTCTTATAATTTAATTAGTTTTTGTTACATCCCGTGATATGGCCCATAAGAAGTCATAAAAGATCTCCTGTGGACATTTTTCCTTATTGTTCAGTTTTTCACTGAAACTAGTTATAGTTTTAGTAGCCACGGGCCCAGACAGTGCTGCTTTACTGGGCAGACACCACGCGGGTGTAGCAAGAAGCATACGCATTGCGCCTGCTTCTATTCACTTCTAAGCACTTCTGTCTTTTTCTCCTCGTCAGGGGCCTTCAAGGTTGCAGGAAGTTCAGTGTTTAAGAAGCAAATTAAAAAAAGGCCAGATCAAATGATTATGGGAGAGTCTGGAGAGATCACTGTCGGCTAAACGTTTTGAGGCCGTCTTGGAGTACTGAGAGTGCCTTAGCAATGGCTGACTTATAACGGGAGGCTTCCCGACGGGGCCGACAACAGTCATCAGATGAGGTTCTGTTTCGTTATTCCCATGTTTGACCTCCTGTGAAGGCAAACATGCCATGTTGTAGCAAGTACGGTGCCCAGAACCCAAGACCTTGCATTCACAATTCCCAGGTCTAAATCAGAGTCTGTTCGTTGTGGCCATATTGCCGATAAAGGGTCACCAGAAACGGGCTGTAACAAGTAATATAAAAGGTATTTATTGGCTGTACATCAGCAGAACTCACCTGCTTTATCTTCTGAGCCGCCCAGAGCTGAAAAACACAAGGGAGAAATCACTGAGGGACATGGAAACACTGATGATCGGGCAGAGAGCTCAATGTCAAGAGGCGGCAGCTTTCCCTTCTCTCCAGAATCACCAGTATTACATACAGAGGTCTGCTGCACAACAATTACAGAAATATCCTACATACATATCATACAAAGGAGAACAATCCGACGCTGGCTCACACTGGGAAGACCATAAGGTTCACATTACAAAGAGGCTCTGTTCGAGGAGACGCAGACTTATTTCTATGCATACATTCACACAGGCTTTTACACATCTAGTAATTCGTGCTTCGAAAAGTGGATAACAAGCCCTACTTGATGGACCTAAACCTCGTGAGGGTTTCCACCACAGTTTCTGGATGAAATCTTTAGAGGACACACGATGATCTGTGAGATGCTACCTGTAAAAAAAATGTGCGAAAATCCAGATGCAAAAAAAGAAGTTTAGATCACTTTTTGCAAAAGATCATTAGCTTAGACCTCCTGTATGGAGGTCAACAAGGATCAATAACCAATGTGACATTAGGCACCGATGGAGGGAGAGTAATGGAGACAGACGGGTGCCAAGAAGATCCACGGCCACTGTCAGGCATTTTCTCTGTGGAGCAATATCATAAGAGAACACTGACAGACATCACTGTGGCCCCTTTGTCTTGAGGACCATTGGACCCATCTCAGTGACAAAGTGATAATATCTGGTGCCATGTGGCTAGGCCACTATGTAGGTTCAAATCCATGGTTACGTGGCCAGGAATTGACAACTTCTGTTGCACAATCCTATCCAGAGGTGAATGATGTGGATGCAGTCCTTCACCCTCTTCCTCCTCTCGTAGAATCAGCCTCCAACCGACGTGACAAGGAATGGTGGCCCTACCTGAGACCCATGTATTGCTGCAGGACATATTGGCATCGAGGTGCTACATCGAGTCATCAAGTGCAACTCAACTGGTCAAATGTCCAGTCCAGTAATATGGCCAGAAACCAATAGGGCGGGACAGTGAAACGATGAAATCCTACCAGTGACTCCTAGTGTGTCTGGAGATTGGAGATACTCTGAAGACCACCAGTGATTGCGAAACAAGAATTTGCCAAACTGTTGCATGCAGAGATGAAAGGGAATGGGGTAAACTAATTGGAAAACCCCTACTCTTTAATTACAGTGACCACTAGAAAAGCTTTGGAGAAGAACAGGCACTCGATGGAAGCCCGTTTGGACTCCGGCAAAGTGGTGGTCTTCGACCATGGCTTTCCCACACCGAAGTCTGGATCCAGAGATTATACAAATCGATGTCAGAGATCACAACCATCCAGGCTCAATCTGATTGGTCCTTGAATTGATTTTGTTCTACATGGACTCCACACTAGAAATCTTCAAGTTCTGCTGCCGAGTGACTCGTGGGTATATATAGACGCCTTCACGTAAACGGCGCTGGCTCCGCAGACTGCGTGTGAGTAACATATTGTGCATAAATATTTATATTAATGTGTAAATGCCGGGAACATCGCGCCGGAGGCTGAATGTGAAAAGTAGATTAAATTGGTGCAACCAACAACAGACTTAATTAATTTACGAGAAGAAATGGGGTGGACCGAAGGGGAGCCGCTCCCGACCACCTCCAGGGCATAAATGTCGTGTATTCCCTGGTTGACGTCTGTGTGTCTAAAATACCCCTAAATAGTAAACTGGGGTAATGCAGGGTCCTCCACCTCCATGAGAAGAATAGCAGCACCAGTTGTGGAATTCTGGAAGTCACAGGATGCATAGAGATGTTCAAAGCTTCTGGATTTTTTACCCTCGAGTATGAGCACCACAGCAGAACCTTACGCAGACAACCATTAATGACCTCACCGACAGCAGCCAAAACTGGAAGGGCCGGGATTTCAACATGAGGCTCAGACTCAAGGCTGAAGAAATCCAGAGGTTTTGTAAATTTTGTTCCCATGTTTCCTTGATTTGCAGATTGGTGAGGTCTCCATACTGTGATTTCCAGAATTCATCCACTTTTCCTTCCTGGGGCTGTAGCTTCACTGTTGAGTCCCAGGTCAGGCCTCCAGCACTATATGTAGCAGGTAACGTCTAGGAGGTCACCAGGAGAGGACTCTGCCGACCTCGTCATCTATAATGAGAGGACTCTCGGGAATCTGAACAGTAAAGCCCGTTTAGTGTCTTCTCCTGCTGTGTAAGTTTTGAGTATTTTTATTGGATAAGGAAAGCCTCACTTGCTTGGATCTTCTGGCTCATAGTGGATGTTCTGATAGATTCCTCCCATATGTCCTATATGAGGAATAAAACAAAGTAACCTCTGGGAGATCCGCTCACCCACCAGCACGCTCTCCTCTGCCCTTCCTGCTCACCAACGTGAGCCCCGCACGACTAGGAACATAAAGGATCCTCCTCCTCCATCCTCTGGTTGGCTCACACAGGACTGACCCTTTGTGTTGTAAACCGGCTTTTTTCCACGTTCTGACTGACCCTCAGGACTTGACCCCAGCTATTCCTGTTGAGGCTTTTGTAGTCCGATTCGGTGGTTGTGCCACCTCTGTGGTTCTCACCTGGTGGTGGACACCTCCCTCAACATTGACGCCATCACAATGGCCTATCCCCATCCGACAACCCCCGGGATATAGGAGATGACCTTACATCAGCATTGGAGACTCCGGGTGGCAGCGTCCCGTGCTTGTAGTCCTCCAGCAGCAGCACAACCTCCTTAAGGCGACTCTGCAAATCAAAAAGGAAATGTGGGTCAGAGGATTTCAGGGGAATGAGCCGAGGCAGAGAGAATAGGAACCCACAGGAGAAGCATTAATATTATCAGCACAGGGACAATTATGGGACCACCAGAAAATAATTGCTGCCATCATTTCTGTGTGAAGTAGAGAGATCAGAATGAACAGAAGACCGGCCCCACCACAGGACATCCCTCACACCCCCGTGATATGAACATGGGGGCCACTACACTGTTCAACCCGCACCACCCAGATGTGAATACGAGGGTCACTACACCAATCACCCCCGCACCACCCAGATGTGAACACGAGGGTCACTACACTGATCACCCCCACACCACCCTGTGAGGAGAGGACACTGTTACAGGGGCGCTGTGAGGAAAGGACACTGTTACAGGGGCGCTGTGAGGAAAGGACACTATTACAGGGGCGCTGTGAGGAAAGGACACTGTTACAGGGGCGCTGTGAGGAGAGGACACTGTTATAGGGGCGCTGTGAGGAGAGGACACTGTTACAGGGGCGCTGTGAGGAAAGGACACTGTTACAGGGGCGCTGTGAGGAAAGGACACTGTTACAGGGGCGCTGTGAGGAGAGGACACTGTTACAAGGGCGCTGTGAGGAGAGAACACTGTTACAGGGGCGCTGTGAGGAGAGGACACTGTTACAGGGGCGCTGTGAGGAGAGGACACTGTTACAGGGGCGCTGTGAGGAAAGGACACTGTTACAGGGGCGCTGTGAGGAGTGGACACTGTTACAGGGGCGCTGTGAGGAGAGGACACTGTTATAGGGGCGCTGTGAGGAAAGGACACTGTTATAGGGGCGCTGTGAGGAAAGGACACTGTTACAGGGGCGCTGTGAGGAAAGGATACTGTTACAGGGGCGCTGTGAGGAAAGGACACTGTTACAGGGGCGCTGTGAGGAAAGGACACTGTTACAGGGGCACTGTGAGGAGAGGACACTGTTACAGGGGCGCTGTGAGGAAAAGACACGGATATAGGGGCGCTGTGAGGAGAGGACACTGATATAGGAGCGCTGTGAGGAAAAGACACTTATGGGCCCGCTGTGACCTGAGGCCATGGTGTAGCTGATGGGGGAACGGTGCAGGATGACGAGGTTCCTTTACACTCATCCACACTGACACATAAAGGTCATAGAGGGCGACGGAGGTTCCCGACTCGGCAGTCATCCTCCTGTCACATCCAGTTGACGGCCATAAAGCAGATCCGGCAGCACGCCCAACTGCTGCACGGCATTAAGGAGAATGTAGCTGTAGTCTCCCACAATTCACCACAACAGAGATGCTTCTAAGAACGAGCACCGCCAATGCGACATCTAAGGAGGATGGGCACCGCCAACGTTACAGCTAAGGAGGAGGAGCACCGCCAACGTTACAGCTAAGGAGGAGGAGCACCGCCAACGTTACAGCTAAGGAGGAGGAGCACCGCCAACGCTACAGCTAAGGAGGAGGAGCATCGCCAACGCTACAGCTAAGGAGGAGGAGCATCGCCAACGCTACAGCTAAGGAGGAGGAGCATCGCCAACGCTACAGCTAAGGAGGAGGAGCATCGACAACGTTACAGCTAAAGAGGAGGAGCACCGCCAACCCTACAGCTAAAGAAGAGGAGCACCGCCAACCCTACAGCTAAAGAGGAGGAGCGCCGCCAACTCTACAGCTAAAGAGGAGGAGCGCCGCCAACTCTACAGCTAAAGAGGAGGAGCGCCGCCAACTCTACAGCTAAAGAGGAGGAGCGCCGCCAACTCTACAGCTAAAGAGGAGGAGCGCCGCCAACTCTACAGGTAAAGAGGAGGAGCACCGCCAACTCTACAGCTAAAGAGGAGGAGCACCGCCAACTCTACAGCTAAAGAGGAGGAGCACCGCCAACTCTACAGGTAAAGAGGAGGAGCGCCGCCAACTCTACAGGTAAAGAGGAGGAGCACCGCCAACTCTACAGCTAAAGAGGAGGAGCACCGCCAACTCTACAGCTAAAGAGGAGGAGCACCGCCAACTCTACAGCTAAAGAGGAGGAGCACCGCCAACTCTACAGCTAAAGAGGAGGAGCACCGCCAACTCTACAGCTAAAGAGGAGGAGCACCGCCAAATCTACAGCTAAAGAGGAGGAGCACCGCCAACTCTACAGCTAAAGAGGAGGAGCACCGCCAACTCTACAGCTAAAGAGGAGGAGCACCGCCAACTCTACAGCTAAAGAGGAGGAGCACCGCCAACTCTACAGCTAAAGAGGAGGAGCACCGCCAACTCTACAGCTAAAGAGGAGGAGCACCGCCAACTCTACAGCTAAAGAGGAGCACCGCCAACTCTATAGCTAAAGAGGAGGAGCACCGCCAACTCTACAGCTAAAGAGGAGGAGCACCACCAACTCTACAGCTAAAGAGGAGGAGCACCACCAACTCTACAGCTAAAGAGGAGCACCGCCAACTCTACAGCTAAAGAGGAGTGCCGCCAACTCTACAGCTAAGGTGGAGCCATGCTACATCTACAGCTAAGGAGGAGCCACGCTACATCTACAGCTAAGGAGGCGCCACGCTACATCTACAGCTAAGGAGGAGCCATGCTACATCTACAGCTAAGGAGGAGCCATGCTACATCTACAGCTAAGGAGGAGCCATGCTACATCTACAGCTAAGGAGGAGCCATGCTACATCTACAGCTAAGGAGGAGCCATGCTACATCTACAGCTAAGGAGGAGCCACGCTACATCTACAGCTAAGGAGGAGCCACGCTACATCTACAGCTAAGGAGGAGCCACGCTACATCTACAGCTAAGGAGGAGCCACGCTACATCTACAGCTAAGGAGGCGCCACGCTACATCTACAGCTAAGGAGGAGCCATGCTACATCTACAGCTAAGGAGGAGCCATGCTACATCTACAGCTAAGGAGGAGCCACGCTACATCTACAGCTAAGGAGGAGCCATGGTACATCTACAGCTAAGGAGGAGCCACGCTACATCTACAGCTAAGGAGGAGCCATGCTACATCTACAGCTAAGGAGGAGCCACGCTACATCTACAGCTAAGGAGGAGCCATGGTACATCTACAGCTAAGGAGGAGAACTCTGCCATTTACTGCTAAAGGAGGAGCACCGCTACATTTGTTGCACATGTCCTCCCTCTGCCGTTCCCCATTGCTGAGCACCCCGACCTCGCGTCTCTGCCGCTCACACGTCTATATTCAGCCTCTCGCAGGACGACGTTTTCATGGAGAATCTTTTCTCTCATCGTCTGATTCGCACCATCTGTCTGATTCCATCTCACTCCTGCCTCATCCTTCCTGCATCACCGAGATATCTCCTCACCCATCGCCTGCACGAAGGCGCTTATGTGGATTATCAGGATCCCCGCTGACCGCGGTACGTCCTGCGCTGGCCGCCAGGGGAGCGGAACGTCCTACCCTGGGCGCCAGGGGAGCGAAACATCCTGCGCTGGCCGCCAGGGGCGCGCAACAGATAAGCTGGACCCCCTGAAGGCAGACACCCCTGACGAGACAACCAACAGCTATGCCCCCTCCCCCAGCCGAGTTACATTGTCTTCCTCCAGTGGTGTCCATTATACTCCATGAGGCTTCTAGATACCTTTCTCATCTTTACCTCTTCCTGCACTCCAGTCACACCCAGAGCTGCACTCATATTCCCAGAATCCTCCACTCACAGCTGCGTACACAAGCGACGCTCGCAGTGTCCCAAGCTCCACTCACATCCAGAGCTGCACTCATATTCTCAGTATCCTCTGCTTAGAGCTGTGTACACAAGCGACATTGGCAGTGTCACATACTCTAGTCACACCCAGAGCTGCACTCTTAGCCACCACTTAATTCCAGTCCCCCCCTTACTCCTGCGGAGTTAACCCCTGCATTCCCAGTTCCCAGCAGCCGCGGAGCGTTCCCATTAATGAGATTAATAAGTAGTAGGAGCTGATGGAGACAGGACACATGGAGGGAACATAATGTGACATCAGTGTGTGAGGAAACAGCAGTCGCTACAAGTAACAACAAACTTCCCGAGAAGAAGAAACAGGATGTGCCGCACTTTCCCCGCTCATGTCGGAGTCTTGGCAATCATTCAGCCGCCCGAAAGATGGAAGCTGCAGTGACTAGAATACAGAAAGCAGGCAGCGCCACAATACTGAGGAAGCGGGGGTCCAGAGGGGCGAGGATGGGCCAAGAGGGGTCCACCCACCCGTCAGCACAGGGTCAGATACCACCGGCCTGAAAAAACAATAATATAATACACCTGAGCTGCTGCAGAACCTCATCATGCACCTGAGCTGCTGCAGAACCTCATCATGCACCTGAGCTGCTGCAGAACCTCATCATGCACCTGAGCTGCTGCAGAACTTCATCATACACAGCTACAAATTGCAGGGGTTGCGGACCCCGAGCACGCAGGGGGTGCAGACACTGAGCACGCAGGGGGCGCAGGCACTGAGCACGCAGGGGGCGCAGGCACTGAGCACGCAGGGGGCGCAGGCACTGAGCACGCAGGGGGCGCAGGCACTGAGCACGCAGGGGGCGCAGGCACTGAGCACGCAGGGGGCGCAGGCACTGAGCACGCAGGGGGCGCAGGCACTGAGCACGCAGGGGGCGCAGGCACTGAGCACGCAGGGGGCGCAGGCACTGAGCACGCAGGGGGCGCAGGCACAGAATATGCAGGGGGTGCAGACACAGCGAACGCAGGTGGTGAAGACACTGAGCACGCAGGGGGCGCAGACACCGAGCACGCAGGGGGCGCAGACACCGAGCACGCAGGGGGCGCAGACACCGAGCACGCAGGGGGCGCAGACACCGAGCACGCAGGGGGCGCAGGCACAGAATATGCAGGGGGTGCAGACACAGCGAACGCAGGTGGTGAAGACAGTGAGCACGCAGGGGGTGCAAACACTGAGCACGCAGGGGGCGCAGATACAGAGCACGCAGGGGGCGCAGACACTGAGCACGCAGGGGGCGCAGGCACTGAGCACGCAGGGGGCGCAGGCACTGAGCACGCAGGGGGCGCAGGCACTGAGCACGCAGGGGGCGCAGGCACTGAGCACGCAGGGGGCGCAGATACAGAGCACGCAGGGGGCGCAGACACCGAGCACGCAGGGGGCGCAGACACCGAGCACGCAGGGGGCGCAGACACCGAGCACGCAGGGGGCGCAGACACCGAGCACGCAGGGGGCGCAGACACCGAGCACGCAGGGGGCGCAGACACCGAGCACGCAGGGGGCGCAGACACCGAGCACGCAGGGGGCGCAGACACCGAGCACGCAGGGGGCGCAGACACCGAGCACGCAGGGGGCGCAGACACCGAGCACGCAGGGGGCGCAGACACCGAGCACGCAGGGGGCGCAGACACCGAGCACGCAGGGGGCGCAGACACCGAGCACGCAGGGGGCGCAGACACCGAGCACGCAGGGGGCGCAGACACCGAGCACGCAGGGGGCGCAGACACCGAGCACGCAGGGGGCGCAGACACCGAGCACGCAGGGGGCGCAGACACCGAGCACGCAGGGGGCGCAGACACCGAGCACGCAGGGGGCGCAGACACCGAGCACGCAGGGGGCGCAGACACCGAGCACGCAGGGGGCGCAGACACCGAGCACGCAGGGGGCGCAGACACCGAGCACGCAGGGGGCGCAGACACCGAGCACGCAGGGGGCGCAGACACCAAGCACGCAGGGGACGCAGACACCGAGCACGCAGGGGACGCAGACACCGAGCACGCAGGGGACGCAGACACCGAGCACGCAGGGGGTGCAGACACCGAGCACGCAGGGGACGCAGACACCGAGCACGCAGGGGGCGCAGACACCGAGCACGCAGGGGGCGCAGACACCGAGCACGCAGGGGGCGCAGACACCGAGCACGCAGGGGGCGCAGACACCGAGCACGCAGGGGGCGCAGACACCGAGCACGCAGGGGGCGCAGACACCGAGCACGCAGGGGACGCAGACACCGAGCACGCAGGGGACGCAGACACCGAGCACGCAGGGGACGCAGACACCGAGCACGCAGGGGACGCAGACACCGAGCACGCAGGGGACGCAGACACCGAGCACGCAGGGGACGCAGACACCGAGCACGCAGGGGACGCAGACACCGAGCACGCAGGGGTGCAGAGAGCTGTGGTATCTATTTTGCTGGATGACCTTGATACATGACAGATTTGAGGACTGCTCCATAGTCACGGGTTTTGGATGGTGGAGATTCGTAGTTCATTGACATCAAGCAGAGATCTTATAAATGCTGATGAACTGAATCCCAGAGTATATTAGGTCGCTGCACACTGAGCACTGTGAGAAAACACGATGACCAGCGGTCATACAGCCCCCTCTCATTAGCCCTGGATGCGCCCTCCGCTTCCTCCCCTGCTATTCCCGGCATGTGCGGCCACTCACAAAGTGGAGGACCCTCCATTCAACCAGTTGTTAATAGTTACTATAACAACGGAGAGGAGCGGCGCCGGCCGTGCTTGGAAAACTGACGGCGGGGAATTCAGAGATTTAAAGCTACAGACACCCGGGTGCAGCACTGCGGCCAGTGTATCTGTGAGATGTACCGCCTGAGTGTGCGTCACCGCAATATAACGTGCATAATCCGGCACCTCTGCTACTACAGGAGCAAAAACAGCGTCCCCATAACGCCAATGCTGCTGTGGCCGTGCGTTAAGACTTGTGAACGTAGATTTTGGAATGACATGATGTATCGGCTAGGAGAATGGAGAGGAGCGCTCACCGTATCCCCTTGGCGTAATATGCCGCCATCCCCGCTATATGACTAAAGAACAGGGCGGAAGAAGCCCTTACCTCAGTGACGAAGAGCGTGCGCGGATCGATGATGTCCAAGAAGTGGCGGAACCTCCCGTAGAACGTGTTCTGAAAGAGAAGAAAAGGGAAAATAATGAAAGACCTGCACAATGGTGACCTCAAAATCACCACTATTCACTAATAAGGCTGCAATGGACTCTCGTTAGAGGTCTACGTCAAGAAATTGTTGCAGATGCTATCATTATAAAAATGTTCAGAATTGCCGTATAATATTACAATCGGCCTAAAAGAGTATGATCAGGTGGATCAAATCGCCGTAATCTGGTGCCAACCTCAGATTGTGTGGATCAGGTGGACCATCTACGGCAGTAATCTGGTGCGTCTTACATTGGGTAGATCTGGTGGACTATCCATGACTGCAAACTGGTGTCAGCCTCAGAGAGTATAGATCAGGTGGACCATCCACGGCAGTAATCTGGTGCCAGCCTCAGATTGTGTAGATCAGGTGGACCATCCACGGCAGTAATCTGGTGCCAGCCTCAGATTGTGTAGATCAGGTGGACCATCCACCGCAGTAATCTGGTGCCAGCCTCAGATTGTGCAGATTAGGTGGACCATCCACACTAGTAATCTGGTGCCAGCCTCAGATTGTATAGATCAGGTGGACCAGTCACAGCAGTAAACTGGTGTCAGTCTCGGATTTCTGGTGTATCTCCTTTGACAAATTCGTGATGGAATTACCTATGGCAATCCCGACACAATTGAATATGGCCACCGTTGCTTGGGCTATTGAGTTTATTACATAATTATGCGTTCCTCAGGTATTCAATCCCAAACTCCTTCCTCTTTTCTCTATTCACTGCCCCAGTTGAACACCCAATTATACACATCGTCCAGTGACATCACCCCTCCTCATGTCTACAGCACCCTACATCTCCTCATCTCTCCTGTCCTACCTGATCACTCCACCACAGTGCTGCACCTCCCTACATCTTGTCCTCATTTTAACTACCATACTACCCTTCCTCTACACCAGTGTTTCTCAACTCCAGTCCTCAAGACCCACCAAGAAATCATGTTTTCAGGTTTTCAGGCTTTCATTAATGTTGCACAGGTGATGGAATTATTCCCTGTCTAATATTGAGGAAAACCTGATCTGTTGATGGGTCTTGAGGACTGGAGTTGAGAAACACTGCTCTACACAGTTCTGCACAGCCCTACATCTCCTCCTCATTTCTGTCTATACTAGTCTACATCAGCTCCTCATCGCTGTCTATATCTTACCTGTCCTCTCTACAATGATGCACTGTTGTTCATGTCCTCTTCATCGCTACCATCCTTTCGCCTTCACAGTTCTGCACCACCCTGCATTTCCTCCTCATCTCTACCAACCTACCTGCCTCTGCAAAGTGCTGCACCATCCTACATCTCCTTATCTCTGTCAATACATCCTACGTGTCTTCTCCACGCTGTGGCACCACCCTACATCTCCAATATTTCTGTCTACATCCTAACCATCCTCTCCGTAGACCTGCACCATGCTACAACTCCTCCTCATCTCTACCACCCTCTCCGTCCTCTCCACAGTACTGCACCACCCTATATCTCTGTCTACACCCTATACATCCTCTCCATATTCCTGTACCACCCTACATCACCTCCTCACCTCTACCACCCTACTCATTCTCTCCATTCTGCTAATGATCTAAGACTAACATACTCCAAACCCTCTACTCCCGACTCCAGGACTTCTCCTGTGCTGCACCAGTTCTCTGGAATGCACTACCTTGAACAATCCAATTAATTCCATGTGTCCAGAGTAATAAGTGTGCTCTAAAAACATTTCTTTAGACCGGATTATCACCTCACCTTACTAATCTAACTGTTCATTGCTCCTTTCTAATTTTTCCTCAGAATCTGGTCCCTCCTATCTTGTCTGATATTATCTGTACATGTCCGCTAGAATGGTAAAGTCTGGGTGCTATAGAAATAAAACTATTATTTATTCACAAGAGGTGACGATTGTGGGGCCATACAGGATTGTCAGAAGTCAGCTCATACAATGGGATATTCACACACGCAGATTTGGGGCCATCTGTGTAACAATTTACACAAAACCATGAAAGGAAGAAAACCATTGCCCTATAGAATCGGAGCAGAAATTTAGGAGGGAAAATAGTGGTTACTAGGCCTCGATTGCCAGTAATATTGTCTTTTTCCTATAGCAACCAATCACAGCACAGCTTTCATTTTGCCACATAAATTTATAACATGAAAGCTGAGCTCTGATTGGTTGCTATGGGCAACACATAGGGCCTTGCTGGTACCATTGATAAATGAGGCCTACGTTTTCACTGTTTCACTGTGTGTAATTTAGGCCATAAATCCAGTAATTGGCAGGTGACTGCTGTGTGAAACAGACAGCAACGGCTCCATACAAATCCTCTCATCCTCTGCACTATATGTACAGTGGATAGCCAGAGAAGTCAGGACACCCGGCGGGGTAGTTTTGGCACTGGGGCAGGAATATAAAGTTCGGAAA
Organism: Anomaloglossus baeobatrachus; assembly: GCF_048569485.1. NCBI lineage: Eukaryota > Metazoa > Chordata > Amphibia > Anura > Aromobatidae > Anomaloglossus > Anomaloglossus baeobatrachus. The sequence goes on from NC_134353.1 coordinate 29,189,429, forward strand.
GCCTGGTGGTTCTGCACTGCAGAGTATGAGGAATCTCAGAAGTATGGTCACTCTGTCAATTGTGCTGCGTTCTCCGTAATCTGGTAGTCTGGACTCTCACAATCCTGTGTGATGACCGATTTAAAGGTTTTTCCTGCATTACGGGACCTAATAATCCCATTTTTGACCAAACATATGGAAATACGGACCCCCAACAATCAGTTACGCGTCTGACCACCATCATACACCCCATAACACTCAGAAAGTGGCACCTGAGGTGAACCACGAGGTCCGGTAACTCGCTAACAAGAAGTATGGTACAATGGCGAACTCCCGAGCCGCTCACTAAAACCTGAGAGGTAAAAGTAACATATCCATTTACCTCAGACGAAAGTAAGTGCCCCCTATTTCAGGGATGTCACCTAAATCAGTCAGTGCTTAGTAGCATCATAGAGACCCACAGACCCACGACATCCTGGGGAGCATCCCACAAGATCCACAGCAGCCGGAAGAACATCCCACAAGACCCATGGCAGCCCGGAGAACATCCCACAAGATCCACGGCAACTCAGGGAACATTCGCAGGACCCACGACAACCCGGGGAACCACCCACCAGACCCAACTTATAGAAGGGAACACGCCACAAGACCCGCGACATCCCAGGGACCATCCCAAAAGATGCACAGTATCCCGTGAAACACTCCACAAGGCCCACAATATCCCACAGAACACCCCACAAAACTCACCTCATACCAGGGGAACATCCCACAAAATCCACAGCATAGCAGGGAAAACCCAACAACACCAGCTGAATATATTGGGAATACCCCACAAGAGCTGCCGAATACCGAAAATACCCAACAATACCCGCTGTATAACGGGAACACCCCACAAGACCCACCGTATACTGGAAACGCCCTACAAGACCTGCCATATACCGAGAACAACCAACACCTGCAATTTATTGGGATCATCCCACAAAATCTGCCATATACCGGCATCACACCACAATATCTTCTATATACTGTGGTACATCCCACAAAACCCGCGGCATCCCAGGGAAAATCCCACAAGACCCGCAATGTATTAGGATTCCCCCACAACAACCACAGACCTGCCGTACACCAAGAACACCCCACAAGACTCACCAGGTAACGGGACCACCCTACAAACCCACCCTGTGTATCAGGATCACCCACCAAGACCTGTCATATACCGGGAACACCCCACAAGACCTGTTATATACCAGAATAACCTCACAAGACCTACATATACCAGGAATACCCTACAAGACCTGCCATATATTCGGTTCGGCCCTGACCTGCCATATGCCCAGAATACCCCACAAGACCTGTCATATATCAAGAACATCTAAGACCTGACGTATACCAGGAACATCCCTCAAGACCCGCCGTATACCTGCCATATACCAGGGAGATCCCACAAGACCTGCCATATACCAGGGAGATCCCACAAGACCTGCCATATACCAGGAACATCCCACAAGACCTGCCATATACCAGGAACATCCCACAAGACCTGCCATATACCAGGAACACCCCACAAGACCTTCCATATACCAGGAACACCTCACAAGACCTGCCATATACCAGGAACACCACACAAGACCTGTCATATACCAGGAACACCTCACAAGACCTGCCATTTACCGGGCACATCCCACAAAACCTGCCATTTACCGGGAACATCCCACAAGACCTGCCATTTACCGGGAACATCCCACAAGACCTCCCATATACCAGGAAAACCCCACCAAGGCTGACCATCAGTTTTTTTGTAAACTCAGAAATTTGCTTCCAGAAGGTACAGCCTTTTCTTCATTCGGGGGCAGGAATAATACTGCACCGTGTACTGTAATATCAATAGCAGGCGGTATTGTCCTCATACCCAATGCAGGGGGGATATCACAGCACTAATATCAGATCTGTATCAATAATTATACCGACTTGTATCACATGGCAGTAAATGGTTAAGTCGGCATTAGCAGCATATTGTACCCGGGCCTGGTGGATGCGTAGGTGGCGCGGCTGCTTTATTATTTCTTGTATTTTTATGCTCCTGAGCGATTATTTCATCAACACAGATGAAATGTAAATGATTAAGATAATGCAACATATTTCGCTCCCTTAATCGTACAGCTTGAGATGAACACTTTGAGCGAAGCTGCCAACATCCTGTCTCTGCGGCAACTTCGCGTATCCGAAATAAGAGCATCTCATGACCTGTCACACGGGATCGCCGAGCGCTTCCTGCAACTTCATGAGGTCCAGCATGATTCACTGACAGAAGCCCCTTAACCCCCTCTAACAAGTGAGCTCGAAAATATGGAACCGATTGGGTTAATTAACCATCCCCATCTTTATGACTCTTGTAGGTCATTGATGCCTTGTGTTTATAACCTCTTGGCACCAGGATGGTGGGCGCCTACTAACTTGAACAAGAGAATAATGACGAGTCATGATGAACCCGACAAGTTACGGGAGCCTTAAATGTGGTCAATGACTACATCAGTGGTACTTCTAAGGCCCTAGTCCTCAGTTTGCTGTTTTTCGGTCTTCTTACTTGAGTGGTCAACCCCCAGTATAACAGGAGACCTTTCATCAGCCTCCACCATGAGTGCCAGGAGCAGTAACTCAGATCCACAAAACTTAGAACCACCATACAAAGTAGGATTAGATCCCTCCATGAGCCTTATTGCCACTTGTATATATGGACTCCATCTTTCGAAAGAGGAGAAAGAGGGTGGTTTTGTAAGGTTGATGGGCCACCAGTTGTACAGCACCGATACAGAGACTCCATAGGATCTGAGAGGATTTGTTGTTTTGGTTAACTTCAATGGTTCCAACTACATCGGCAGCTACCACCGACTCAATGTTCTATTTGGGCTATGCCTCTTAAGAAAAATCTCCAAATATAATTAAGAAGTTCAAGTTAACATAGTCACAGGACTGTAAGTTTGGCAAGATGATCTCATCGATCAACAATCCTCATAAAATAACCATCGACGCACACCATGCCACTCCTTGGAGAAGACACAAGATGGTCCCTGGGACATCCATCCCCTGTCCCTTATCCCTAGTCTACTGGCAAAATTGAAGATGGATCTAACACAGGTTTAAAGCCCTGTCCCATCTTCGGGGATACATCTCATCAGTAATCTTTCTTTCGTGGAATATTTTATATTCTGGAGTAGTGAAATACAGATATTAAGTTGGGTTCTGCCACCAGAAGCTAACAACTGAGGGTTTCTACTCACATCACGTTGAAGAGATTTGTCAAAAAGGTCAAATTGTTTGACATAACATCCAGAATCAAATCCTCCCATGAATTAAAAGGAGCACGATCTTGATTGTAAAATGTAGAGGGAGCCACCTCAGAAGGTGTTGTAATCTACAAGATACAGCGTTCCTCCATTGTGGGATTTGATGTTTCCCATCAATGGACCTAGCAGTTTCAACAGTTCACAACGGCAACAAACCCTAAACTAGACCAACCCTCTACGTAGAGGTGCCCAACAATCCATAGCGGCTCAACATTAAAATACATAGGAGCCACACGGGCAAGTGAGATCACTCTTGTTCCTCTATCCACAAAAGATCAAAAACAAGTCCAGGAGCATATTCTTGGCAATGATTTGGACTCCTGTTACTCTATGCTCTTCAGGTGTGATGTTTTGTGTGTCATCCTCTAGTGTCAGAAGATCTCATGTCCTTCATCATATGCCCCCTTTGGTTAACCACGCATCTTATTTAGAGAGTGAACAATCCCAAATACACCCCTCAAAAACCCAAATGACTTATGTACAGTTTCTGAAGTAGCAATACACTAGTGATACTGCACAATGGAAAACCCAAATCACCCCAGATTGGTTTGTAACCAAAAATATAGCTCCTTCACTGTCTGCAGAGGCTGAAGAACATTCTAACCAAGGCCTCTGGATTACACACAGGGTGCTATTTTTGCTCAGGAAGTACCGCGCTCCCAGTTTTCTGCCCCCATGTCCTGCCAAGATCTCCGAGCATCAGCTGCAATGTCTGTCAGAAAAGACCACACAATATGTCTCCCCCTCACTCTATTCCCTGTTTTTTTTTTATTTTGTAAATGAGAAGAATGCTCCTCCATCCTTCCAGATCTGACATCATGCTCGGTGGCAGCTTGCGCGCATATTTCCTCTTCACAACGCCCAATATGAGGGCTCATCTGCTCAGATAGGTTGATGCAATTTAAAGGTACAGTCCTATGGGCTATCCAGGGCAGTGGTCGGAATCAAAGCTTGCCAAATACTCTGGGCTCGTGGTCAGAACGAGGAGGCTTTCGTGGATGTACAGGAGATGTTGGAGGGAATCCAAGATGGTGGCAGAGCAGATTTTTAATAAGTACTCAGGAATAACGTCCGCCCAAATTCAAAGTCAAGATAAAAGTTGTCTGAAATTACCAATTTTAGCCAATTTGCCCAAACATCTTAGCATGAAAACTTTGCATGAACAAAAACCTGCAATGGCCGGAGGTGGCACCAGATTCAGCTGCTGCTTAGGCTGTGCCGCCAGTACCTGGTCATAGTCTAAAGAACGCTATAAATTATTCATAATCATGGCTATTTTTGGCAACCACCATGTGACTTTCCCTGAAAATCAAAGCTGACGCTTTTTTTGGTCACATGGAACTTTGCCATGATGAAACACAATGGACGTCATGTGCAACCCAATTTCGATCTTCATGTATTTCAATAGTCACAAGATAGTGAAATGTGGACCAACTGTGCAAATTTTTTGTTGCATGACTTAATGTTGTGCCACCAAAATCATTGGGTATCCCAAGAGTATTCTTGTTTCAATAGATGGTGACCACGCTGGATAAGTAGGGATCTGACCGCTTCTACCTCCACTGAAGGACTTGTGCCACCGGTGGAATGGCGCTGTAGTCAATTGGATTGATGGCGATAGTAGACATTAAATGGAGCAGTAGTAGTGTACCCACTCCATTCTAGCAGGGGCACAAGTCCTCCACTCTGACGGGGTCACGTGTATATGGACAGGTTCAGGGTTAGTTTTCACCTTACCATCTAGACCATGCATTTTAGGCCCCCTTCACACATCCATGTCTCCAGTACGTTATATCCGTTTTCACACGTACCAGAGACACGGCACACGTAGACCCATAAAAGTCAATGGGTTTGCGCACACGTGCGTGTTTTCCCATGGACCGTGTGGAGCATACGTGTGTCCGTGTGCTCCACATGTAGACATGTCCAATTTTCTCTGGCAGCATGGGTGTCACACGGACCGGAAAAAATACACGTTTCTGTGAAATAAAATTAACTTCTACACTCACCTTCTCCAGCGCTGCTGTCTCTGCCGCTGCTGTCACTTGCTTCCGACCCCCACTCATTATGCTCATTGCATATTCACTGCACCGAAGACCAGAAGCAGCAGCGCCAGAGACATCAGCACCATGGACAGGCAAGTATAAAAATTAATGCTGTCAGTGTGCTATGCGGATGTCCCACGGATAACACATGCTGAAAACACACACGGACACACACAAGCATGCACCTACACCACGGACGTGTTTTACACGGACGTGTGAAAGAGGCCTTAAACGGGCTTTTTCCTTTTGGTATTGGTGGGGTTAATGCACTTTCTTTTGCAGCAGCAGGCTGCCTCAGCTGGCGGTAGTTAAGCAATTGCCGGACCTCTGCTTCCTGGACTTGTTGCTGGTTATTCGTTCAGTTGGAGCTAGCCAGGGAGCAGAGTGGACGTGTCTTACTGCAGCTACTATTCTGTGGTTACTGTAGTGGTTTCTTCTACCTCCTTATTTCGTTGTACCCTTACCCTTACTCCTTGGGCATCCCCTGGTGCAGGCTAGTGGTATGTTTAGGTTTTTGTTTACCCCCATCTGTTTGTGTGTTGTTGAGCTCCGCCCATGTCAATCCCCTCAGTGGTGGGGACTTAGTTGTTAGAGCCTGGATAGGAGACAGGCCTATGCTGGAGGTTTGACCCTGACTACCTCTAAATCTACCATCAGGATAAGGGCAACGCAGGGTCCCTAGACTTAAGGCCAGTCTAGAAGCTCTAGTTCCATCTATACTATCCCGTTACAGATGGTCAGGAAGGGTCTCAATGATTCCCCCATTCCAGGGCCACGGTCTCCTCTCTTCATTTACAAGGGGGCTAGTTACAGAAATTCATAAAGCCCAGATAGGCCTCCATGCTATAATTTACTTTGCTACAATTTGTCCTAATCCAGGATTAGGAAAATAAAGTATTTAAGGGCAATGTTGACTCCATCTTGAACCAGATACTTGGCCAACCCTACGAAAGACCTCAATATAAGGCAAGGCAACCGGAAGAAACATTCTCCATTGTGACTTGAAACAGGCAAAGTGACTTTAGGACTATACATCCCAGAATTACTGTTGACCTTGTTCACACAGGCAGATGACCTCTGCCCATAGTGATGACTGGAGAGGACAATATCATAGCCGCCTTTACTTATGCAAGAATGTGGTCCACTTCCATCATCTCCCTCTCGTCCTACGCATGCATACACATAAATCTAATCAGATGATCGAGCTTCATTTAGCAGCAGCTGAGTTCAGCAATTAGCAAATTAACAGCTTGGCAAATACTCTGGGCTCGTGGTCAGAACGAGAAGAAGGAGTCTTTCCTGGATGCACTGCAGACGTTGGAAGGAATCCTCGTAGTCATACGGAAAGTTCGCCTTTATTTAATACAATCAAGTCAGTGTTTGAGAGATTTAGTCTACCTCCTGATACAACACAGCTACGTTCTCAGCATGTTCAGATTCAGAAAGCACCTAATGGTATCCAAACAACGGGAGCCAGACGGTGAGGAGGCACCCATTGTGTGCTGCCGCAAGATGGTGGAAGAGCAGAATGCTGTCAAGTACCATCATTTGAAAATTTTGCATGAACAATAATAAATACGCAGTGACTTAAAGTTGCCACCTGTCAAGGTTGGAGATACTCATCAGTGCTTGGCTGAAACCACTTGAGTTTTGGTCAACCATTTTTATCTTTCATGCTGTTGTCAAGATCCCAAAGACGACTATTAACGACATTGTGACAACAGTGATTGACTGTTGCCCGCATATGCCTCTCCAGTCGTATGAAGAGGCATGGGGATCGGAGTGAGAATTGGGCAGCGCTCGCCCATTGCACAGTCATGAGCTAGGATTGTACGAGGATCTCCCAAAGGAGGAGTCAAGCTCTGTTCCATTTATAATGAAGACCACCAGCTTCCTTCACTTGGTGTTGGTGTTTCGTGGTGTCCATTGCTGCTGTGGTTGTGTGACTGCAGAGTGGTGGGGCCTCGTCCATGGTGTTCTTACATGCTTGAGAGTCCATGACTGTATTATACATGCAAGATCACTCCATCATAGCAAGTGGTAGAAGATAACCTAAGGAACCACCACAGAAGTCACAAAGGTCTCCCAGTGATGGGAAGGAATATGCAACGGAATGACCTGGACCTTCACCACTCATACTTCCAGAAGGGATGATAAGTGCTGGGAGTTGGACTTTATGGTTCTCCGAGTTAAGATACCAAAGAGAAGTGGAGAAGTTCCAACAAGGAATTTTTACACATCCGTTCCTCTTGGGGCATCGCCTACACAGTGGAGAGTGGTTCACGTGTAATGGTGGCACTCCTGCTAGGGATTGACCAAGCTTAGCATCCAGGTGCAGGCTGCAACACTAGTCTCTACACGGACAAGTCGTTAGGTAGGGTAATCAAACATTCAGTGGTCAGATACCAGGCTAGCACATCAAAGTTTAAGGGGATAGACAGAGGCATAGTCAGGTCACGGTCCGGAGTCAGAATACCTGGAGATTAGCGGATCAGAGCAAAATGACTAGGCAGAAGGAAGGTCAGAGGAGGTCAGAAGTCTGGCAACAGAAATCTTAACACCAAGATCAGATAAAAAGGTCAAAGCACAACTGAGCAGAAGGCAAAGACTGGCAGTCCTCTGGGATAAACTGCTCAGCTAAGTAGCTGGGCAAATACCGGGAACAGGGAACACCTGCAGAAACCCAGCACCTCCCAGTATAAGATTGAATGACTGAGTGGTCACTCAGAACATTGACAGCTTAGAACACCTCAGCTCCGGGTTGGACAACTGAGCTGTCACTCACCCAACAGATAGCTCAACACACCCTGATCACAGAGTGGAGGAATCATGACACAGGCTAGACCGGGGTGCAGAGTCTACACAGTCTTCCTGGTCCGCACACTTGAACCCATCAAGGAATTATGGACATTCCCGGTCAGATTTCCAGGTTGTGATCCTCTGAATGGACATGGATTGGTGGCAGCTGGGCTGAATGGATTGCAGATGAGCCAGGAACACAGCCAGAAAAAGTCATCCCCAAACAGCAGGTCAGGATACTAATGGCCAGAGAATTGGACTGGCCAAGGATCAGGAACAGGAGAAGCAAATACCCAAGGACTGAGTTGGAACAAAAAAAAAATCCAAGATTGGGACCAAAGTCACAATTAGCACATATTCAGAACGAAACCATAGGCCCATATTCCTCCAACAATTGCCAAAATAGTGCCATTTTGGGTCAGTTGCCCAAGTTGCTTTTCTATTTGGAGGCATCCAGTAAAAAAGACCACACCACGCACACGTGGCACATGAGATTTTGCTAATGTACAGACATGACGGCAGGAGAGAGATCAAAGTATCAGGAACAAGCACCAAGGCATGTACCATACTGAAAATGTCGTGACTACACCCAGACCGTGCAGCAGAGCCGCTAACAGGAAGCCTGCGCTCCACCATGTCCGCAGCAATACTGCGAGGAGATGGAGGAAAATGCAGAACTCCATGTGACGGGGTAAGCGGCAGAGCAGTGAGGGACGCCAGGCCAAGGAACAATCCAAAAGGGCTTTATTAGAACCACAAAGATAAAAGCACCAAACAAATATAAATCCTTAAAGTCTGCAAGGAGACCACAACAAAAAAAAAGATCCAGGGGCGCCTCCCGCTATTCCAACGCCAGGGAAAATATGGCAATGGTCCTTATGAGTTCCTTGAGTCCAACAGGGTGAACAACAAAACGCAATCCCACGTGGCCACTGATCTCCAGTCTGTAACAGTCCATACAGAGGCTCTAGGATCCAGCCTCAGCAATAGGTCCTAGTCCTTCTCCAGCCGAGATCCAACTAACTGACCTAACATGGGTCTCATTGTTCTTCTCTCCTGGGATCAGCCCCTAAGGTGGGCAGAAGAGTCGAACTATGCCTGGACACTTGATACATGAATGGACTTTAGAAGTCCTGGCTCTTTCTTGTTTACCAAGTTGTGGATTGGAGAAGTCCCATGCTGAGAAGAAACAATCCCTCATCACTAGTACATACAGGACAGTCAAGGAGAGATAGACTATTACACCATGAGCACAGGCGGGGGAGGGACACACTGTTACACTCCACTCAGTAAGGAGTAACATTGGGACTGACAGCAATGACTCCTCTGCCACAAATCGCTCCCACCACTGTCAGTGTGACGAGACCCCGAGATTCTGTAACCATTTGAAAGATAAGAGGGACTTCAAGATATAAAAGCCAGATGAAGGGGAAATAAAAAATAAGTCAGCCCCAACAACAACCAGAAAATGAGTCTCCAGCCAAGAGGATAGAACTTGTCTAATGAGTAACTGCATTACGAGAGTGCAGCTCCGCACCCGGGTCATAAATATCGCAGGGCAGGATGACGGCGGACACAACCGGCAATGTCACCTACTGAGAGTAAGGGTGTGACTATAAACCGTGGATAGGACGGGAAATCAAAGGGTCCAAGTCCAGATACAAAACGCGATCCGAGATACTGCTTCAGGGGTCGACAAAGGGCGAGACAAAAAAAAAAAAAAAACACAAACGTCCATCTGAGGGCGCTGATCACCGTCCACATATCCCGCGGACTGGGGTGGAACTAAAATAGTCTCCGCGCCCTCGGAGACAGGAGTTTACCCAATATTTCAGCTGCATATAGGACCAAGACTGTGGGGGCGCTAACACTTGTAGGGGGGGGGCTAACATTTGTGGTGTCTTCTGATGTTCCATTGAGATTATGTCTCCAGATAAGAGCTCCTCGCCCGCAGCGCCGCAGACTACAAGGCTTTATTACTTGTATTGTTGGCTGCACTTTTTATCACTGCTGGTTATAACAGAGCGATAAAAGTTATGTATTACATATAGGTCACTCGGTCATCCCTATACTGGTGTGCACTGGTCTATACTGGTGTATGCTGCTCTATACCAATCTATTGAAAATTCACTTAAAAAAAACAAAATCCAGACAATCACATTGTATGATTCTTTAATAATTAATTAGCATTTTATTGGATGAAATAAGTGTTTGATACAATAAAAAAAACACAACTTAATTAGTAAAAACCTTTGTTTGCAGTTACAGAGGTCGGACCTTGACCAGGTTTGCACACACTGCAGCCAGGATTCCAGCCACTCTTCCATACAGATCGTCTCCAGATCTTCAGATCACTCCTCCATACAGATCTGCTCCAGATCCCTCCTCCAAACAGATCGTCTCCAGATCTTTCAGGTCACTCCTCCATACAGATCGTCTCCAGATCTTTCAGGTCACTCCTCCATACAGATCGTCTCCAGATCTTTCAGGTCACTCGTCCGTACAGATCGTCTCCAGATCTTTCAGGTCACTCCTCCGTACAGATCGTCTCCAGATCTTTCAGGTCACTCCTCCGTACAGATCGTCTCCAGCTCTTTCAGGTCACTCCTCCGTACAGATCGTCTCCAGATCTTTCAGGTCACTCCTCCGTACAGATCGTCTCCAGATCTTTCAGGTCACTCCTCCGTACAGATCGTCTCCAGATCTTTCAGGTCACTCCTCCATACAGATCGTCTCCGGATCTTTCAGGTCACTCCTCCATACAAATCGTCTCCAGATCTTTCAGATCACTCCTCCATACAGATCGTCTCCAGATCTTCAGATCACTCCTCCATACAGATCGTCTCCAGATCACTCCTCCGTACAGATCGTCTCCAGATCCCTCCTCCAAACAGATCTGCTCCAGATTTTTCAGATCACTCCTCCATACAGATCGTCTCCAGATCTTTCAGGTCACTCCTCCATACAGATCATCTCCAGATCTTTCAGGTCACTCCTCCGTACAGATCATCTCCAGATCTTTCAGGTCACTCCTCCGTACAGATCATCTCCAGATCTTTCAGGTCACTTCTCCGTACAGATCGTCTCCAGATCTTTCAGGTCACTCCTCCGTACAGATCGTCTCCAGATCTTTCAGGTCACTCCTCCGTATAGATCGTCTCCAGATCTTTCAGATCACTCCTCCATACAGATCTTCTCCAGATCTTTCAGACCACTCCTCCATACAGATCGTCTCCAGATCTTTCAGATCACTCCTCCATACAGATCTTCTCCAGATCTTTCAGATCACTCCTCCATACAGATCGTCTCCAGATCACTCCTCCATACAGATCGTCTCCAGATCTTTCAGATCACTCCTCCATACAGATAGATCTGCTCCAGATCTTTCAGATCACTCCTCCATACAGATCGTCTCCAGATCTTTCAGATCACTCCTTCATACAGATCTTCTCCAGATGTTTCAGGTCACTCCTCCATACAGATCTTCTCTATATCTTTCAGGTTTGGGGGCTGTCGCTGGGCAACAATGAGTTTCAGCTCCTCCAAAGATTTCCTATTGGGTTCAGGTCTGGAGACTGGCTAGGCCTCTCCAGGACCTTGAAATGATTCTTGCGGAGCCGCTCCTTAGTTGCCCTGGCTGTGTTTTGGGTCATTGTCATTTTGGAAGACCCAGCCACGACCCATCATCAATGCTTTTACTGAGGGGGAAGGAAGTTGTTGGCCAAAATCCTGCGATACATGACCCTATTCATCCTCCCTTCAATACCATGCAACCCCAAAATATGATGTTTCAAGCTCCATGCTTCACGGTTGGGACGGTGTTCTTGGGGTTGTACTCATTGTTCTTCCTCCAAACATGACGAGTAGAGTTGATACCAAAAAGTTCTATTTTGGTTTCATCTGACCACATGACCTTCTTCCATGCCTCCTCTGGATCATCCAGATGGTCATTAGCGACCTTCAACTGGGCCTGGACATGTGCTGGTGTGAGCAGGGGACCTGCAGGATTGTAATCCATGACGGTGTAGTGTGTTAATATCTGTAATTTTTCAGACTGTGGTCCCAGCTCTCTTCAGGTCATTGACCAGGTCCTCCCGTGTATTTCTAGGCTGATTCCTGACCTTTTTCAGAATCATTCTTGCCCTATGCGGGTGTGACGCCCCTGGACTATTCAGGTTGTCACAGGGTACTGCACGCTCTTTTTCTACAGTGCAGGATTCAACCCCCATGGTTCTGGGCCTCCATCCTGCAGTACTGCCTCCACCAGCATTCACAAATCCGAGATACACTTTGCACCACACCTGTCAGGCACACCAGTGGGCGGCTTAAGCTGGAATAGGGCTGCCCACCTAGGGGTCAGGCAGGGTGGTGGGAGGTGACAAGTCAGTTCAGTGCTAGCCCTCGAGCTGTGAGGAGCTCTGAGGAAGATGGGAGTTGGAGCTCCCAGGGGTGAAGCAGACTAGGTCGCAGACAGTGGTCTGGACCTAGAGGAGTCGGACCCCCAGTTGCAGGGGATTGAAGCTAGGTGCCTGGGACCTGTATTGGAGGACGGTCAGCCGCCTGGTGCTATCACCGGTCCGGGACCGAAGGCACGTCGGGGTGCACGGACGCTAGGTCGGGGAGAAGCTTCAGGCGACCCGGTAATTAACCTGCAGTACAGGGCCTATATGGACTGTTCCCACGAAGCTCAGAGATCGGGGGCACTAGCGCAATGAGGGGGATATTGCTTTCCTAGCAAGCGGCCCACTGAAATCCCAAGCGTGAGCTCCTGAGAGCAAGCTCCTTCATTTAGCCATAGTGGGGAGCGGGGCCCGGATAGCTCCAAGCTGAAGAGCCATAAAGGACAGTCTAAATATGTGCCCGGAGGCAGGTCACGGCCCACCAGGCAGTGCTGCAGGGGACGGGACCCGGATGGGCTCCCCTTGAGAGGCAACGACAGCCAGAGACTTGGTTCACCCTGTTGTCAGCGTCTGTTTTCGAGCTGAGTGAGTACCTGATTAACCCCTGCAACCAGCGAGCCTGCGCTCCCCCTACACTGTCCCCACCATCCAGAGTCCCGGGGCCTTCCCCTACCCGTGGAGGGTAACGTCATCTAGCTGCCCCACTCCATCACCCCAGCCACTCCCAATGGCAGCGGTGGTACTCCCAATTACCGTACACCACGGGTGGCGTCACAAAGTATACCTATCCCCTGTAAATACCCCCTCTTCCATTTGAGTGTGGCCCCTAGCCCCTGGGTCCGGAGACCCTCGAGCCTCAAGTAATCACCACCCACGGACCTGAGCGGTTCGATCCGCTGCAGGGGCGGCACAAGGGGAGATCCTGCATAGAGCCCCAGACTGAGTAAGATGGACAGTCATCTTGTGTTTCTTCTATTTTCTAAAAATTGTGCCAACGCCTTCTCACCAAGCTGCTGGTCTATCGTCTTGTGCAGGTCTACAATTTGTCCCTTACAGCTCTTTGGTCTTGGCCATGGTGGAGAGGTTGGCGTGTGATTGATTGTGTGGACAGGTCTTTTATACAGGTGCGTTTAAAACAGGTAATGAGTGCAGAGTAGGAGAAAAATACCAGCTCTGAGAGAGCAGAATTCTTGCTGGCTGCTCGATGATAAAATACTTATTTCATGCAATAAAATGCAAATTAATTATTTATAAATCGATCAATGGGATTTTCTGGATTTTTTTCTGTCTGTCACAGCTGAAGTTACCTTAGATAAAAATTACAGCCCTCTCCATTCTGTGTAGGTGGGAAAACTTGCAAAATATGCATTGTATCAAATATTTATTTTCCTCATTGTATATTGATGTATATTGGTGCACAGGACATATATACTGGTGCACAGGACATATATACTGGTACACAGGACATATATACCGGTGTATACTGGTACACAGTACATATATACCGGTGTATACTGGTACACAGGACATATATACCGGTGTATACTGGGGCAAGGGACATATATACCGGTGTACACTGGTTCACAGGACATATATACCGGTGTACACTGGTACACAGGACATATATACTGGTGCACAGGACATATATACCGGTGTATACTGGTGCACGGGACATATATACCGGTGTATACTGGTTCACAGGACATATATACCGGTGTACACTGGTACACAGGACATATATACTGGTGCACACTGGTGCACAGGACATATATACTGGTGCACACTGGTGCACAGGACATATATACTAGTGCACAGGACATATATACTAGTGCACAGGACATATATACTAGTGCACAGGACATATATACTAGTGCACAGGACATATATACTAGTGCACAGGACATATATACTAGTGCACAGGACATATATACAGGTGTATACTGGTACACAGGACATATATACCGGTGTATACTGGTACACAGGACATATATACCGGTGTATACTGGTTCACAGGACATATATACCGGTGTATACTGGTTCACAGGACATATATACCGGTGTATACTGGTACACAGGACATATATACCGGTGTATACTGGTACACAGGACATATATACCGGTGTATACTGGTACACAGGACATATATACCGGTGTATACTGGTACACAGGACATATATACCGGTGTATACTGGTTCACAGGACATATATACAGGTGTATACTGGTACACAGGACATATATACCGGTGTATACTGGTTCACAGGACATATATACCGGTGTATACTGGTTCACAGGACATATATACCGGTGTATACTGGGGCACGGGACATATATACCGGTGTATACTGGTGCACGGGACATATATACCGGTGTATACTGGTACACAGGACATATATACCGGTGTATACTGGTACACAGGACATATATACCGGTGTATACTGGTTCACAGGACATATATACCGGTGTATACTGGGGCACGGGACATATATACCGGTGTATACTGGTGCACGGGACATATATACCGGTGTATACTGGGGCACAGGACATATATACCGGTGTATACTGGTGCACAGGACATATATACCGGTGTATACTGGTTCACAGGACATATATACCGGTGTATACTGGGGCACGGGACATATATACCGGTGTATACTGGTGCACGGGACATATATACCGGTGTATACTGGGGCACAGGACATACAGTTAGGTCCAGAAATATTTGGACAGTGACACAAGTTTTGTTATTTTAGCTGTTTACAAAAACATGTTCAGAAATACAATTCTATATATAATATGGGCTGAAAGTGCACACTCCCAGCTGCAATATGAGAGTTTTCACATCCAAATCGGAGAAAGGGTTTAGGAATCATAGCTCTGTAATGCATAGCCTCCTCTTTTTCAAGGGACCAAAAGTAATTGGACAAGGGACCCTAAGGGCTGCAATTAACTCTGAAGGCGTCTCCCTCGTTAACCTGTAATCAATTAAGTAGTTAAAAGGTCTGGGGTTGATTACAGGTGTGTGGTTTTGCATTTGGAAGCTGTTGCTGTGACCAGACAACATGCGGTCTAAGGAACTCTCAATTGAGGTGAAGCAGAACATCCTGAGGCTGAAAAAAAAGAAAAAATCCATCAGAGAGATAGCAGACATGCTTGGAGTAGCAAAATCAACAGTCGGGTACATTCTGAGAAAAAAGGAATTGACTGGTGAGCTTGGGAACTCAAAAAGGCCTGGGCGTCCACGGATGACAACAGTGGTGGATGATCGCCGCATACTTTCTTTGGTGAAGAAGAACCCGTTCACAAAATCAACTGAAGTCCAGAACACTCTCAGTGAAGTAGGTGTATCTGTCTCTAAGTCACCAGTAAAGAGAAGACTCCATGAAAGTAAATACAAAGGGTTCACATCTAGATGCAAACCATTCATCAATTCCAAAAATAGACAGGCCAGAGTTACATTTGCTGAAAAACACCTCATGAAGCCAGCTCAGTTCTGGAAAAGTATTCTATGGACAGATGAGACAAAGATCAACCTGTACCAGAATGATGGGAAGAAAAAAGTGTGGAGAAGAAAGGGAACGGCACATGATCCAAGGCACACCACATCCTCTGTAAAACATGGTGGAGGCAACGTGATGGCATGGGCATGCATGGCTTTCAATGGCACTGGGTCACTTGTGTTTATTGATGACATAACAGCAGACAAGAGTAGCCGGATGAATTCTGAAGTGTACCGGGATATACTTTCAGCCCAGATTCAGCCAAATGCCGCAAAGTTGATCGGACGGCGCTTCATAGTACAGATGGACAATGACCCCAAGCATACAGCCAAAGCTACCCAGGAGTTCATGAGTGCAAAAAAGTGGAACATTCTGCAATGGCCAAGTCAATCACCAGATCTTAACCCAATTGAGCATGCATTTCACTTGCTCAAATCCAGACTTAAGACGGAAAAACCCACAAACAAGCAAGACCTGAAGGCTGCGGCTGTAAAGGCCTGGCAAAGCATTAAGAAGGAGGAAACCCAGCGTTTGGTGATGTCCATGGGTTCCAGACTAAGGCTGTGTGCACACGATGCGTTTTTTACCGCGGAAACGCTGCGTTTTGAACCGCAGCGTTTCAGTGGCAAATTGCATGCGTTCAGCTTTCCCAGCAAAGTGTATGGGAAAGCTGAAAAATCAGTGCACATGCTGCGTTTCTTTCCGCAGCGTTTTGGATGCCAAAAATCGGTGCGGAAAGAAAAGCAGCATGTCACTTCTTTTGTGCGTTGTGGCTGCGGTCTCTCCCCCATTGAAATCAATGATGTGGGGTCAGAACGCAGCCACAACGCATGGAGCTGCTTTTTTGTTGCGGTCCGCGGCCTTTGTCGGCACGCCAGAACGCAGGCATTTACCTGGAAGTGAGGTCAAGAGGCTTCCTGTTGACCCCACTTCCTGGCAAAGCCCCCGGTGTCGCCAAAGTGCCCGCCCCGACCCCCGACCCCCCTCCCGAAAATCCAACATGGCCGCGCGCACAGTAGCGCACCGGCCGCCCTGCTCCTATGATTTCTGTCGCATGTGCAATAACACATGCGACAGAAAACTGTTCCCCAGGCCCTGCCCGTTCACCCCCTATTCCCCCCGGTGTCATACATACCTGTCCGGTCGCAGCGCTGATCCCCCGCGGCCCCCTCCTCCTTCACAGTGCACGGTGGCCGGTCACATGTGCAGAGCAGCTGACAGCCAGCACAGTGTTCAGTGTGAGCTGTGCTGGCTGCTCGCACTCTGCAGCTGTGACCCGGGGAGAGTGGGTGCAGATTTTTGCACCCACTCTCCTCAAATGGAGGGTCTGCCCTCCTAGAAAATGGGGGATACGTTTCCTGAACGTGCCCCCATATTCTAGAAGGTCCAGAGGCGACGTGGGACATCCATATGGATTTCTGCGGACCCATTTTTTTTTATTAAATTGGAGAACAAGGGAATGATTTGGGGAGTGTTTTTTCTAATAAAACATTTTTTGTTGTCTTTTTTTGCTTTTGTTTACTGTCAATTAGTTATGTCGGGTGTCTGATAGACGCCGTGACATCACTAATTGCTGGGCTTGATGCCAGGTGACATTACACATCTGGTATCAACCCCATTTATTACCCCGTTAGCCAACGCACCAGGGCGCGGGATGAGTTGGGGCGAAGCGCCAGAATTGGCACATCTAATGGATGCGCCACTTCTGGGGCGGCTGCGGCCTGCTATTTTTAGGCTGGGAAGAGTCCAATAACCATGGCTCTTCCCACCCTGAGAATACCAGACCCCAGCTGTCAGCTTCACCTTGGCTGGTGATCTAATTTGGGGGGACCCCACGTTATTTTTTTTTTATTCTTTATTTAAAAATAAAAAAAAAAAGCCTGGGGAGCCCTCCAAATTGATCACCAGCCAAGATGAAGCTGCCAGCTGTGGTTTGCAGGCTACAGCTGTCTGCTTTACCCTGACTGGCTATCAAAAATAGGGGGGACCCCACGCCATTTTTTTCATTTTTTTTTTTTTTTTTTTTATTGGATAAATACTAAGCTAGGCACCCTTTAGTGCCACATGAAAGGTACTAAAGGTGCCAGCTTAGAATATGCAGGCGGGGGTGGGACGTTCTATATATTTGACATCCCTTCATCCATTGACGCTTTTTAGGCTGTGTGTCCACAATCAGGGTTTGCAGCGTTATGGGCGCTGAGTGTTTTCCCTGCGTCCATAACGCTGCGTTGTGCAGTAGAAGCACAGTGGAAGGATTTTTGGAGATCCCATGCCCACTGTGCTTCTTTTCTCCGCAGCATAAACTGACCGGTAGCGTGGCTTCCCGAGCCTCCGCATGTCAATTTATGCTGCGGAGACGAGAGTGTTCTCTGCAGGTAGCATAGAGCTCCACAGCAGCCTGAACCCAAATCGTGGGCATGGGCAGCTGCAGGAAGGCTGGCACTGTGTACTAGACGCCGTGTCGCTGGATCATGGCCACATAGCCTTAGGCCCCTTTCACACGTCAGTGATTCTGGGACGTTTGTGCTTTTTTTTAAACGTACCAGGATCACTGACATACGCAGACCCATTATAATGAATGGGTCTGCTCACACATCAGTGATTTTTCACTGCACGTGTCTCCATGCGGCGTACCCGCGTGTGCGTGATTGCCGCACGGAGACATGTCCATTTTTTTCTGGCATCACTGATGTCCCACGGACCACGCAGTGGTGTGATCCGTGAAACACGTGCCAGAAAAAAACGTGCTTTTAAAATAAAAAACATTTTAACTCACCCGGCTCCAGCGATGTCCTCTGCAGCCCGTTCTCCCTGCTGCTTCTGAGCCGGCTCATTATTGTCGCGCATATTCATGATGCACGACACAGCCGACCCGGAAGCAGCTGCTGCGGGGGTCAGCGCCGGCCGGATGCTGCACCGCGGGAGCGATCAGCACCATGGAGAGCGGGAGCGGGTGCAGGTGAGTTAATCTCTAAGTGCAATCACGGGCCACGGAGAACGGAGCCCGGATTGCACTTAGACAACCCACGTGTGCCGTGATTCACGGCACACGGAGGGACATGTGCGTGTTTTACACGCCAGTGAAAAACGTCAGTGTTTTTCACTGACATGTGAAGCGGGCCTAAAAGTGAGAATATTGTTGCTACAGCAACATTTTGGGTGAAGTAGCTGTGGATTCAAAATGCTTAATATACTCCTGAATAAAATCCTTGATGGGTGCAGATTCCAAAATGGGGTCACTTGTGGGGGTTTTCTGACGTATAGGTACCTAAGGGGCTTGGTGCGTGAAGTTTATTTCAACTTTTCCAAAATTCAAATGGTGCTCCTTCCATTCCAAGCCCTCCCATTTATCCAAACAGAATGTGGAGAAGGAAATGACATCACAGGTTTTTTTTTCCAAAGGTCTGTGTTCAACCAACTTTATTATCACTGACAAGTCTTAAAAAACGCACCTAAAAAAACGCATGAAAAACGCATGAAAAACGCATGAAAAACGCATGCGTTTTCGATGCGTTGTTTCTCAAAAAGCATTGTTTACAATTCTCCCCTCTGCCAGAGGGTGCGTTTTTTTCCGCGCGGAAAAAAAAGCAACGTGTGCACATACCCTTAAGGCAGTGATTGCCTCCAAAGGACTCGCAACAAAATATTGAAAATAAAAATATTTTGTTTGGGTTTGGTTTATTTGTCCAATTACTTTTGACCTCCTAAAATGTGGAGTGTTTGTGAAGAAATGTGACAATTCCTACAATTTCTATCAGATATTTTTGTTCAAACCTTCAAATTAAACATTACAACCTGCACTTGAATTCTGTTGTAGAGGTTTCATTTCAAATCCAATGTGGTGGCATGCAGAGCCCAACTCACGAAAATTGTGTCACTGTCCAAAGATTTCTGGACCTAACTGTATATACCGGTGTATACTGGGGCACTGGACATATATACTGTTGTATACTGGGGCAGAGGACATATATACCGTTGTATACTGGGGCACAGGACATATATACCGGTGTATACTGGGGCACAGGACATATATACCGGTGTATACTGGGGCACAGGACATATATACTGTTGTATACTGGGGCACAGGACATATATACCGGTGTATACTGGGGCACGGGACATATATACCGGTGTATACTGGGGCACGGGACATATATACCGGTGTATACTGGTGCACGGGACATATATACCGGTGTATACTGGGGCACGGGACATATATACCGGTGTATACTGGGGCACAGGACATATATACCGGTGTATACTGGGGCACAGGACATATATACCGGTGTATACTGGGGCACAGGACATATATACCGGTGTATACTGGGGCACGGGACATATATCCCGGTGTATACTGGGGCACGGGACATATATCCCGGTGTATACTGGTGCACAGGACATATATACCGGTGTATACTGGGGCACAGGACATATATACCGGTGTATACTGGGGCACAGGACATATATACCGGTGTATACTGGGGCACGGGACATATATACCGGTGTATACTGGTGCACAGGACATATATACCGGTGTATACTGGAGCACAGGACATATATACCGGTGTATACTGGGGCACAGGACATATATACCGGTGTATACTGGGGCACGGGACATATATACCGGTGTATACTGGGGCAGAGGACATATATACCGGTGTATACTGGTGCACGGGACATATATACCGGTGTATACTGGTGCACGGGACATATATACCGGTGTATACTGGGGCAGAGGACATATATACCGGTGTATACTGGTGCACGGGACATATATACCGGTGTATACTGGTGCACGGGACATATATACCGGTGTATACTGGTGCACAGGACATATATACCGGTGTATACTGGGGCACAGGACATATATACCGGTGTATACTGGTGCACAGGACATATATACCGGTGTATACTGGGGCACAGGACATATATACCGGTGTATACTGGTGCACAGGACATATATACCGGTGTATACTGGTGCACAGGACATATATACCGGTGTATACTGGGGCACAGGACATATATACCGGTGTATACTGGTGCACAGGACATATATACCGGTGTATACTGGGGCACAGGACATATATACCGGTGTATACTGGTGCACAGGACATATATACCGGTGTATACTGGTACACAGGACATATATACCGGTGTATACTGGGGCACAGGACATATATACCGGTGTATACTGGGGCACAGGACATATATACCGGTGTATACTGGTGCACAGGACATATATACCGGTGTATACTGGTGCACAGGACATATATACCGGTGTATACTGGTGCACAGGACATATATACCGGTGTATACTGGGGCACAGGACATATATACCGGTGTATACTGGTGCACAGGACATATATACCGGTGTATACTGGTGCACGGGACATATATACCGGTGTATACTGGTGCACAGGACATATATACCGGTGTATACTGGTGCACAGGACATATATACCGGTGTATACTGGGGCACAGGACATATATACCGGTGTATACTGGTGCACGGGACATATATACCGGTGTATACTGGTGCACAGGACATATATACCGGTGTATACTGGGGCACAGGACATATATACCGGTGTATACTGGTGCACGGGACATATATACCGGTGTATACTGGGGCACGGGACATATATACCGGTGTATACTGGTGCACAGGACATATATACCGGTGTATACTGGTGCACAGGACATATATACCGGTGTATACTGGTGCACGGGACATATATACCGGTGTATACTGGTGCACGGGACATATATACCGGTGTATACTGGTGCACGGGACATATATACCGGTGTATACTGGTGCACGGGACATATATACCGGTGTATACTGGTGCACGGGACATATATACCGGTGTATACTGGTGCACGGGACATATATACCGGTGTATACTGGTGCACGGGACATATATACCGGTGTATACTGGTGCACGGGACATATATACCGGTGTATACTGGTGCACGGGACATATATACCGGTGTATACTGGTGCACGGGACATATATACCGGTGTATACTGGTGCACGGGACATATATACCGGTGTATACTGGTGCACGGGACATATATACCGGTGTATACTGGGGCACGGGACATATATACCGGTGTATACTGGTGCACGGGACATATATACCGGTGTATACTGGTGCACAGGACATATATACCGGTGTATACTGGGGCACAGGACATATATACCGGTGTATACTGGGGCACAGGACATATATACCGGTGTATACTGGGGCACAGGACATATATACCGGTGTATACTGGGGCACAGGACATATATACCGGTGTATACTGGGGCACAGGACATATATACCGGTGTATACTGGTGCACAGGACATATATACCGGTGTATACTGGTGCACAGGACATATATACCGGTGTATACTGGTGCACAGGACATATATACCGGTGTATACTGGGGCACAGGACATATATACCGGTGTATACTGGTGCACAGGACATATATACCGGTGTATACTGGTGCACGGGACATATATACCGGTGTATACTGGTGCACAGGACATATATACCGGTGTATACTGGTGCACAGGACATATATACCGGTGTATACTGGGGCACAGGACATATATACCGGTGTATACTGGGGCACGGGACATATATACCGGTGTATACTGGTGCACAGGACATATATACCGGTGTATACTGGGGCACAGGACATATATACCGGTGTATACTGGTGCACGGGACATATATACCGGTGTATACTGGGGCACGGGACATATATACCGGTGTATACTGGTGCACAGGACATATATACCGGTGTATACTGGTGCACAGGACATATATACCGGTGTATACTGGTGCACGGGACATATATACCGGTGTATACTGGTGCACGGGACATATATACCGGTGTATACTGGTGCACGGGACATATATACCGGTGTATACTGGTGCACGGGACATATATACCGGTGTATACTGGTGCACGGGACATATATACCGGTGTATACTGGTGCACGGGACATATATACCGGTGTATACTGGTGCACGGGACATATATACCGGTGTATACTGGTGCACGGGACATATATACCGGTGTATACTGGGGCACGGGACATATATACCGGTGTATACTGGTGCACAGGACATATATACCGGTGTATACTGGTGCACGGGACATATATACCGGTGTATACTGGTGCACGGGACATATATACCGGTGTATACTGGTGCACGGGACATATATACCGGTGTATACTGGTGCACGGGACATATATACCGGTGTATACTGGGGCACGGGACATATATACCGGTGTATACTGGTGCACAGGACATATATACCGGTGTATACTGGTGCACGGGACATATATACCGGTGTATACTGGGGCACAGGACATATATACCGGTGTATACTGGGGCACGGGACATATATACCGGTGTATACTGGTGCACGGGACATATATACCGGTGTATACTGGTGCACAGGACATATATACCGGTGTATACTGGGGCACGGGACATATATACCGGTGTATACTGGGGCACGGGACATATATACCGGTGTATACTGGTGCACAGGACATATATACCGGTGTATACTGGGGCACGGGACATATATACCGGTGTATACTGGTGCACGGGACATATATACCGGTGTATACTGGTGCACAGGACATATATACCGGTGTATACTGGGGCACGGGACATATATACCGGTGTATACTGGTGCACGGGACATATATACCGGTGTATACTGGTGCACGGGACATATATACCGGTGTATACTGGGGCACAGGACATATATACCGGTGTATACTGGTGCACGGGACATATATACCGGTGTATACTGGGGCACAGGACATATATACCGGTGTATACTGGGGCACGGGACATATATACCGGTGTCCATGGTCTGTACGTATAACCCGGATATATCTACATACTACATGTCAGTCACGCCTCTTTCCCCGCCCTCTACCTGATAACCACGCCCACACATAGTAAAACGCACCAATCTTGGACGCTCTCGGCTCCCTTACAGCCCGCCCTCTCTCTGAATGAAGAGGTCGCTAGCCAATCAGGTACGCCAAAGTAAGACGTGGGGGCGGAGCCAACTGTCAAAACACAGCGCCCCCCAGTAAGGGGATGTGTCATATGCAGGAGCCGGCAGAGGAGCGGGGTGTGCGGTCACCTTACCTGCTCGAACCGCGGTCTCCCCAGAACGAACGGAGGATCGTCCGCCGCCATGTCTAACCTCCGCGATGTGCTGCTCTCCCCCGCCGTGGGGGGTGCCGGGAGTTGTAGTCCTGGCGGGGAGTCCCCGGCTCCTCCTGTCCTCATCTCTCGGCTGCTGCCGCTTCTCACTGTAACGAAACAGGAGGAGCGCTCGGCTCCGCCCCTCTGCGTGTGACGTCAGACGCGGGGACCCGCTAGGAATCATGGGGTCTGTAGTTCTGACGAGCGGCTCAGGTCTACACAGTACTCAGTCACCGTACACCCTGCATCACTGATCCTGCATTATACTCCAGAGCTGCACTCACTATTCTGCTGGTGCAGTCACTGTGTACATACATTACATTACTGATCCTGAGTTACCTCCTGTATTATACTCCAGAGCTGCACTCACTATTCTGCTGGAGTAGTCACTGTGTACATACATTACATTACTGATCCTGAGTTACCTCCTGTATTATACTCCAGAGCTGCACTCACTATTCTGCTGGTGCAGTCACTGTGTACATACATTACATTACTGATCCTGAGTAACCTCCTGTATTATACTCCAGAGCTGCACTCACTATTCTGCTGGAGCAGTCACTGTGTACATACATTACTGATCCTGAGTTACCTCCTGTATTATACTCCAGAGCTGCACTCACAATTCTGCTGGAGCAGTCACTGTGTACATACATTACTGATCCTGACTTACCTCCTGTATTATACTCCAGAGCTGCACTCACTATTCTGCTGGAGCAGTCACTGTGTACATACATTACTGATCCTGAGTTACCTCCTGTATTATACTCCAGAGCTGCACTCACTATTCTGCTGGTGGAGTTGTCGCAGGCGGGGAGGAGGGTGTCGGCACACTACGCTCACCCCTTCTGCTCGGGTCCGGCAGCTGCTCCTGGTGGCTCGAGCTGTGGGCCGGATCCCGGGGTTTTCTCGAGCGACACTCCTCGCCCGTGAGTGAAAAGGGGGTTGTTGTGGTTGGGTGTGGGGGAATTGTTATAGTTCGTGACGCCACCCACGGTTGTGGTGATTTCACCACCGCTGCTCAATTCGGGGGTCCCGGGGATGGTGATGGGAGCAGCCAGGTGTTGTGTTGCCCCTCCGTGGGTAGGGGTTGGTGATCCCGGGGCCCGGTGGTGGAGAAGGAGGTGCGGGGCCTGGTGGGCGCAGGGACGCGGGGGCAGCGCTGTGCCTTGCGGCACTGTGGTACTCACTCAGCCTGAGACATGGACACAGTTTGTACGGTAAACCAACGGCTGGTAGGACGGTCCCACAGACGGCTGCACCTGCACTCCCGGTAGGTGACGGTGATGTCCCTCTTCCTTGCACCTATGGTTGACTTGTGGTAGCGGTGGATTCCCTCCGGTTACCCGCTCCCCGACTACAATCTGGGCCGGAGGAGCTCTACACTTTGCCCGCAGGCGCTGGCCCTGGGGAAACTGGTGCCCTGGCGGTGGCGGTGTCTCTCCAATACGGGTTGGGCTGTTGCCGTCAATCGGGACTTGGTTGTTGGGGGATCTACGTCCCCTTCACTGACGGATTCGGCAAATTTGGCGACTCCTAGCCTTGCCGGGGTCCGAGAGGCCCCTGCCCTGGTGCTGACTGTCCTTCGGAACACTGCTCCAGACCACCGGGCACACAGCCAACGGGGTCCTTCCAGGAACTTCCGAACAGTCCCCCTCCAGACAGTCACCGCCGTTGCTGACCTTGCTGTTCTGGCCCTACACAAAGCTGGACCCTTCAGGCTTTCTTTCTCATGTTCCTCTTTACTTCCTTCACTTTCACTTAGCTGTTGTTTACTCTCTCACTTTAGCTCCTCACACTTGCCCTGCCTGGGCTTCACTTTACTCCTTCCACTTCCTCCTCCCTGACAGAACTGCCTGGTACTTCCTGCCTCCAGAGTTGTGAGCTCCTCGGTGGGCGGAGCCAACCGCCTGGCCCACCCCCTGGTGTGCATCAACAGACTCCTGGAGGAAGGCAACAAGGATTTGTAGGTTAGCATAGATGTGCCTACCTGGAGTGTGGGGTGTGGTGGTGTTGTGACCTGTGTCCCCTGGCTTGCCCAGGGCGACACAGAGTCACTGTGTACATACATTACATTACTGATCCTGAGTTACATCCTGTATTATTCTCCAGAGCTGCACTCACTATTCTGCTGGTGCAGTCACTGTGTACATACATTACATTACTGATCCTGAGTTACATCCTGTCATACTCCAGAGCTGAACTCACTATTCTGCTGGTGCAGTCACTGTGTACATACATTACATTACTGATCCGGAGTTACATCCTGTATTATACTCCAGAGCTGCACTCACTATTCTGCTGGTGCAGTCACTGTGTACATACAGTACATTACTGATCCTGAGTTACCTCCTGCATTATACTCCAGAGCTGCGCTCACTATTCTGCTGGTGCAGTCACTGTACATACATTACATTACTGATCCTGAGATACCTCTTATATTATACTCCAGAGCTGCACTCACTATTCTGCTGGTGCAGTCACTGTGTACATACATTACATTACTGATCCTGAGTTACATCACTGAGTTAGCACTATACAGTGGCTCAGAGGATAGCATTATACCGTGGTTAGCGCTATATAGTGACTCAGTGGTTACCATTATATGGTGGCTTATTGGTTAGCACTATACAGTGGTTCAGTGGTTAGCATTATATAGTGGCTCAGTGGTTATCGCTGTATGGTGGCTCAGTGGTTAGCACTATAGAGTGGCTTAGTGGTTATCACTATACAGTGATTTCGTGGTTAGCACTATACAGTAGCGCAGTGCTTAGCACTATACTGTGGCTCAGTGATAACACTATACTGTGGCTCAGTGGTTACACTATACAGTGGATCAATGGTTAGCACTATACAGTGGCTTGCACTATACGATTGCTCAGTGGTTAGCACTATATGGTGGCTCATTGGTTAGTACCATACAGTGGCTGAGTCATTAACACTAATGTGGCTCAGTGGTTAGCCCTATAAGTGGATCAGTGGTTAGCACTATACTCAGGCTCAGTGTTTAGCACTATACAGTGGCTTAGTGGTTAGCGTTATACAGTGGTTCAATGTTTAGCACTATTCAGTGGCTCAGTGGTTAGCACTATACTCTGGCTCAGGCTCAAAGTTTAGCACTATACAGTGGCTCAGTGGTTAGCACTATACTCAGGCTCAGTGTTTAGCACTATACAGTGGCTCAGTGGTTAGCACTATACAGTGGCTCAGTGTTTAGCACTATACAGTGGCTTAGTGGTTAGCGTTATATAGTGGCTCAGTGGTTAGCACTATATTGTGACTCAGTGGTTAGCATTACACTGTGGCTCAGGCTCAGTGGTTAGCGTTATATAGTGGCTCAGTGGTTAGCACTATATTGTGACTCAGTGACTCAGTGGTTAGCATTACACTGTGGCTCAGGCTCAGTGGTTAGCGTTATACAGTGGCTCAGTCTTTAGGACAGTGATGATAAGGTCGGCAAAGCGCTGCGGAAATAATGGCGCTATATACACTGCCTGGGAAAAGTTCTCATACCGCGTGAACTTTTCCACGTTTTTTCACGTTACACTCACGCGCTTTAATATTTGTTATTGAGATTTTATATGAAACCAACACTGACCGGAAAAACGGTGGAAACGTTCACGCGGTGTGAGAACTTTTTTCCCTGGGTGCAATGAATAAATAATCTGTGATGAGACGGGAGCGGTGATCAGTCCGGGTCTGCCCAGAAGCCGATATCCAGAGGTGCAGAGGAATCCGGGTCAGCACCGGGAAGAGCCTGGAGGGGAGGAAGAGTGATGGGGGAAATCCACCTCATATACAGTCCGAGGGGTTTTTATTTTCTGTGTACAAGTGAGGCCTCCACTATACAGGCTGCATGGATTAGTGGGTAAGAGCTCCTGTGTGAGGCGCGGCCTCCTGAGCACGTGTGCAGTGGAGGGGATAATTACACTGCATGTTTGTGGTCGTGTTACTGCTCCAGTCCATGCACAGTGAGATTAATCCCATATTACCCGGTACATATCGGTAGGAGCTGCAGAAATTAACCCTTTCCTGCCAATATCTAGCCATATAATGATCATAAGGCTCTTTGTCCTCCATTAGTGAGGACCCTACATGGGACGAGCGAGGTGTCACTGCTGTCCAAGGTCCTGACGTCCGTCTGTGACAGGAAGGGGGACCAAAGCGCCGGTCCTAGAAATTACCAGGACGAGGGTCAATGTGGAGTATTACCAGTGATGAGGTTATACCGGGGCGATGTGGAGTATTACCAGTGATGAGATTATACCGGGGCGATGTGGAGTATTACCAGTGATGAGATTATACCGGGGCGATGTGGAGTATTACCAGTGATGAGATTATACCGGGGTGATGAGGAGTATTACCAGTGATGAGGTTATACCGGGGCGATGTGGAGTATTACCAGTGATGAGGTTATACCGGGGTGATGAGGAGTATTACCAGTGATGAGGTTATACCGGGGCGATGTGGAGTATTACCAGTGATGAGATTATACCGGGGTGATGAGGAGTATTACCAGTGATGAGGTTATACCGGGGCGATGTGGAGTATTACCAGTGATGAGATTATACCGGGGTGATGAGGAGTATTACCAGTGATGAGGTTATACCGGGGTGATGAGGAGTATTACCAGTGATGAGGTTATACCGGGGTGATGTGGAGTATTACCAGTGATGAGGTTATACCGGGGTGATGTGGAGTATTACCAGTGATGAGATTATACCGGGGTGAGGAGGAGTATTACCAGTGATGAGGCTATACCGGGGTGATGAGGAGTATTACCAGTGATGAGGTTATACCGGGGTGATGAGGAGTATTACCAGTGATGAGATTATACCGGGGTGATGTGGAGTATTACCAGTGATGAGGTTATACCGGGGTGATGTGGAGTATTACCAGTGATGAGGTTATACCGGGGTGATGAGGAGTATTACCAGTGATGAGATTATACCGGGGTGATGTGGAGTATTACCAGTGATGAGGCTATACCGGGGTGATGTGGAGTATTACCAGTGATGAGGTTATACCGGGGTGATGAGGAGTATTACCAGTGATGAGGTTATACCGGGGTGATGAGGAGTATTACCAGTGATGAGGTTATACCGGGGTGATGTGGAGTATTACCAGTGATGAGGTTATACCGGGGTGATGAGGAGTACTACCGGTGATGAGGTTATACCGGGGTGATGTGGAGTATTACCAGTGATGAGGTTATACCGGGGTGATGAGGAGTATTACCAGTGATGAGGTTATACCGGGGTGATGAGGAGTATTACCGGTGACGAGGTGATACCGGGGTGATGAGGAGTATTACCGGTGACGAGGTTATACCGGGGTGATGAGGAGTATTACCAGTGATGAGATTATACCGGGGTGATGTGGAGTATTACCAGTGATGAGATTATACCGGGGTTATGTGGAGTATTATCAGTGATGAGGTTATACCGGGGTGATGTGGAGTATTACCAATGATGAGGTTATGCCGGGGTGATGAGGAGTATTACCAGTGATGAGGTTATACCGGGGTGATGAGGAGTATTACCAGTGATAAGGTTATACCGGGGTGATGTGGAGTATTACCAGTGAAGAGATTATACCGGGGTGATGTGGAGTATTACCAGTGATGAGATTATACCGGGGTGATGTGGAGTATTACCAGTGATGAGGTTATACCGGGGTGATGTGGAGTATTACCAGTGACGAGGTTATACCGGGGTGATGAGGAGTATTACCAGTGATGAGATTATACAGGGGTGATGTGGAGTATTACCAGTGATGAGGTTATACCGGGGTGATGTGGAGTATTACCGGTGATGAGGTTATACCGGGGTGATGTGGAGTATTTCCAGTGATGAGGTTATACCGGGGTGATGTGGAGTATTACCAGTGATGAGATTATACCGGGGTTATGTGGAGTATTATCAGTGATGAGGTTATACCGGGGTGATGTGGAGTATTACCAATGATGAGGTTATGCCGGGGTGATGAGGAGTATTACCAGTGATGAGGTTATACCGGGGTGATGAGGAGTATTACCAGTGATAAGGTTATACCGGGGTGATGTGGAGTATTACCAGTGATGAGATTATACCGGGGTGATGTGGAGTATTACCAGTGATGAGGTTATACAGGGGTGATAAGGAGTATTACCAGTGATGAGATTATACCGGGGTGATGAGGAGTATTACCAGTGATAAGGTTATACCGGGGTGATGTGGAGTATTACCAGTGATGAGATTATACCGGGGTGATGTGGAGTATTACCAGTGATGAGGTTATACCGGGGTGATAAGGAGTATTACCAGTGATGAGATTATACCGGGGTGATGAGGAGTATTACCAGTGATGAGGTTATACCGGGGTGATGTGGAGTATTACCAGTGATGAGATTATACCGGGGTGATGTGGAGTATTACCAGTGATGAGGTTATACCGGGGTGATGAGGAGTATTACCGGTGACGAGGTTATACCGGGGTGATGTGGAGTATTACCGGTGACGAGGTTATACCGGGGTGATGAGGAGTATTACCAGTGATGAGATTATACAGGGGTGATGTGGAGTATTTCCAGTGATGAGGTTATACCGGGGTGATGTGGAGTATTTCCAGTGATGAGATTATACCGGGGTGATGTGGAGTATTACCGGTGATGAGGTTATACCGGGGTGATGTGGAGTATTTCCAGTGATGAGGTTATACCGGGGTGATGTGGAGTATTACCAGTGATGAGATTATACCGGGGTGATGTGGAGTATTACCAGTGATGAGGTTATACCGGGGTGATGAGGAGTATTGCCGGTGACGAGGTTATACCGGGGTGAGGAGGAGTATTACCGGTGATGAGGTTATACCGGGGTGATGTGGAGTATTACCAGTGATGAAGTTATACCGGGGTGATGAGGAGTATTATCAGTGATGAGGTTATACCGGGGTGATGTGGAGTATTACCAGTGATGAGATTATACCGGGGTGATGTGGAGTATTACCAGTGATGAGGTTATACCGGGGTGATGTGGAGTATTACCAGTGATAAGATTATACCGGGGTGATGAGGAGTATTACCAGTGATGAGATTATACCGGGGTGATGTGGAGTATTACCAGTGATGAGGTTATACCGGGGTGATGTGGAGTATTACCAGTGATAAGATTATACCGGGGTGATGAGGAGTATTACCAGTGATGAGATTATACCGGGGTGATGTGGAGTATTACCAGTGATGAGGTTATACCGGGGTGGTGTGGAGTATTACCAGTGATGAGGTTATACCGGGGTGATGAGGAGTATTACCAGTGATGAGATTATACCGGGGTGATGTGGAGTATTACCAGTGATGAGGTTATACCGGGGTGATGAGGAGTATTACCGGTGACGAGGTTATACCGGGGTGATGTGGAGTATTACCGGTGACGAGGTTATACCGGGGTGATGAGGAGTATTACCAGTGATGAGATTATACCGGGGTGATGAGGAGTATTACCAGTGATGAGGTTATACCGGGGTGATGAGGAGTATTACCAGTGATGAGGTTATACCGGGGTGATGAGGAGTATTACCGGTGACGAGGTTATACCGGGGTGATGAGGAGTATTACCGGTGATGAGATTATACCGGGGTGATGTGGAGTATTACCAGTGATGAGGTTATACCGGGGTGATGTGGTGTATTACCAGTGATGAGGTTATACCGGGGTGATGAGGAGTATTACCAGTGATGAGGTTATACCGGGGTGATGAGGAGTATTACCAGTGATGAGGTTATACCGGGGTGATGTGGAGTATTACCAGTGATGAGGTTATACCGGGGTGATGAGTATTACCAGTGATGAGGTTATACCGGGGTGATGTGGAGTATTACCAGTGATGAGGTTATACCGGGGTGATGTGGAGTATTATCAGTGATGAGGTTATACCGGGGTGATGTGGAGTATTACCAGTGATGAGATTATACCGGGGTGATGTGGAGTATTACCAGTGATGAGGTTATACCGGGGTGATGTGGAGTATTACCAGTGATGAGGTTATACCGGGGTGATGAGGAGTATTACCAGTGATGAGATTATACCGGGGTGATGAGGAGTATTACCAGTGATGAGGTTATACCGGGGTGATGTGGAGTATTACCAGTGATGAGATTATACCGGGGTGGTGTGGAGTATTACCAGTGATGAGATTATACCGGGGTGATGAGGAGTATTACCAGTGATGAGATTATACCGGGGTGATGTGGAGTATTACCAGTGATGAGGTTATACCGGGGTGATGTGGAGTATTACCAGTGATGAGGTTATACCGGGGTGATGTGGAGTATTACCAGTGATGAGATTATACCGGGGTGATGTGGAGTATTACTGTGTCGCCCTGGGCAAGCCAGGGGACACAGGTCGCACACCACCACACCCCACACTCCAGGTAGGCACATCAATGCTAACCAGAAATCCTTGTTGCCTTCCTCCAGAGGCTGATGATTCACACCAGGGGGTGGGCCAGGCGGTTGGCTCCGCCCACCAAGGAGGTCACAGCTCTGGAGGCGGGAAAAACCAGGCAGGTAGAGTGTGGAGTTTGAAGAGAATGGTAGTCTAGCTGAGGGCTAGAGAGGAGTCTAGTCAGGGAGGAGGAAGTAGAAGGAGTGGAGGAGAAGCCTAGACAGGGCAAAAGTAAACAGCTAAGTGAAAGTGAAAAAGGAGAAAAGCAAGTGAGGTGACAAGAAAGAAGGAAAGCCTGGAAGGTCCACCTTTGTGTAGGGCCAGATCAGGAAGGTCAGCGACGGCGGTGACTGTCTGGAGGGGGACCGTTTGGAAGTTCCTGGAAGGACCCCGTTGGCTGTGTGCCCGGTGGTCTGGAGCAGTGTTCCGAAGAACAGTCAGCACCAGGGCAGGGGCCTCTCGGACCCCGGCAAGGCTAGGAGTCGCCAAATTTGCCGAATCCGTCAGTGAAGGGGACGTAGATCCCCCAACAACCAAGTCCCGATTGAAGGCAACAGCCCAACCCGGAGCAGAGAGACACCGCCACCGCCACGGCACCAGTTTCTCAGGGCCAGCGCCTGCGGGCAAAGTGTAGAGCTCCTCCTGCCCAGATTGCAGTCGGGGAGCGGGTAACTGGAGGGAATCCACCGCTACCACAAGTCAAACATAGGTGCAAGGCAGAGGGACATCACCGTCACCTACCGGGAGTGCAGGTGCAGCCGTCTGTGGGACCGTCCTACCAGCCGTTTGGTTTACCGTACAAACTGTGTCCATGTCTCAGGCTGAGTGAGTACCACAGTGCCGCAAGGCACAGCGCTGCCCCCGCGTCCCTGCGCCCACCAGGCCCCGCACCTCCTTCTCCACCACCGGGCCCCGGGATCACCAACCCCTACCCACGGAGGGGCAACACAACACCTGGCTGCTCCGCATCACCATCCCCGGGATCCCCGAATTGAGCAGCGGTGGTGAAATCACCACAACCGTGGGTGGCGTCACGAACTATAACAATCCCCACACCCAACCACAAACCCCTTTCACTCACGGGCGAGGAGTGTCGCTCGAGAAACCCCGGGATCCGGCCCACAGCTCGAGCCACCA
The DNA here is from genome assembly GCF_048569485.1 of Anomaloglossus baeobatrachus. Classification (NCBI taxonomy): domain Eukaryota; kingdom Metazoa; phylum Chordata; class Amphibia; order Anura; family Aromobatidae; genus Anomaloglossus; species Anomaloglossus baeobatrachus. The sequence goes on from NC_134353.1 coordinate 29,223,292, forward strand.
CTGAGCAGCTGCCGGACCCGAGCAGAAGGGGTGAGCGTAGTGTGCCGACACCCTCCTCCCCGCCCGCGACAACTTGGCGTCATGAACAGGATCTTACCGCTCTGCCGTCTGGTAGAGGTGCGCCTTGTTACCGCCGGAGGTATCCGGCAGAAAAATTTCAGAAGCCGCCATCTTTGGCGCGAAAAGTTCCCGCTCGAGCGTCTTCTCGAGCAGTAGAGGCGCGAAGGCCAAAACCCCGCCCCGAAAGAGGAGGGGCCGGAAAAGAGCTAAGGGGGACGCGATGGCGGCTGGCTGCATGTAGTCGCGGCTATAAAAGCAGGGACGCCAGGACCCTGCAAGCATACCGTTCCTGAAAGAAAGAGAGGAAAGACACCATGTGGATGCCGTCCCGAAACACCGTGGCCCCCGCGCCGGGAACCGCAGCGTGGGTGGAAATCCGGACCGCGCAGCTCCATCTAAGGCTGCAGGTCAAGATGCAGCTCCTCTTGGAGGAGTGGGAGACCGACATGGCGGATGTTATAGCCACCGTGCGGAGACGCGAGGAGGAAGCGGAGGAAGGGAGGGTGAGTGACCCACGCCCCTATGTCCCGGAGGGACCGGTCGCTGCGGCTGAGGGACCCGTCCAAGCCCTCTCCCCCCGTTGCCTCCCTCCCCACCCGTCTCGGGGGCCGTGACCCCGCCACTAGGCCCGCTACCACCGCAACCGGTAGCGATACCCAGCCCGTCCGCCCCAGCGGACCGACCTGTAGCCGGAGCCCGTAGCAAACCGGAGGTGTTGCCATGGAAGGCCCCGAAGATTGTGCCAGAGACAGTCCCCGAGCAGTTTCCCGAGCCGGAGCCGATGGCCCGCTCCGAGCCGAAGGCCCAGCTAAGGAAAGCCCCTGTGCCCATCCCCCACACCTCGGCTGAGGTGGCGCCGGGTTGTTGCTGCAAGGCAGCGCCCAAGGCCATGACACCGCGGGATACGCCGCCCACCTTCCTGACAGTGGGTAACGTTCTGGATGTCCCGCGGGGCCCGACTCGTGCGCCGGCGCTGGCAGCAGCGCCATATTGGGACAGGGAGCCGACAAAGCTGGGCCTGGAGATCGCGGAGAGGGAGAGAAGGAAAGCCGAGCTGGTGGCCCGAGCCATTCGGGAGAAAGAAAATCTTCGGCAAGCGACCTTCCGTGTCCGGGGCCCGTTGTATGAAGGGCAGGTGAGGCGGTTTGATGTCCGCCGGGGCTACGGATTTATATATGAACCGGGCCTGGAGGCCGAAGTGTTCGTAGCCCGGCGGGATGTGAATGCCCATCTGCCCGAGGAGCATCCTGGCCGTAACCTCATGCCGGGAGACATGGTGCGGTATACCCGACACTGCGGAGAGAGGGGGTGGTTTGCCCTGGATGTGAAGCTCAGGGGCAGCAATGAGAGCAGGGTGAGCTCTGCACCCCCTCCCTCGGATGAAGCAGCAGAAGGACCGGAGTAGGGCAGCGGATGCCCGTTGCACTGTCCCCGTTGGGACCACCACTGGAGTTGTTGTTTGTTTAAAAGTTTTGGAAAGAATGATAAGGAAAATGAAAATTACCGAAGTTTCACCTGATTTGCTTGTGATTGAACCGGCAGGAGCCGGCACCGTTGTCCCCGTGGGGACCGTTTAAAGTTTTGCATGGAGGACTATCCATGGACAAGCCCGTGAACTTGCAGGGCACCACAAACGTTAAGTGGCTTGTAAATATGTTGGTTACCGTTACCGTTTCCGCAATGCCGCCTCCGGAGAGGCAGGTTGGAGGGAGGGCCCTGAGCAGAGCAGGCTAGGGCCCAGCCACCAAAGGAACCGGTGGCTACCCTCTGGAGGGGAAGGACAGATCCCGCTCGGGTAACTTGTGCTGGACTGTGGGTCAAGGGGTGCTGCCTGGGCTTTAGGGGCAGCATCAGGGCCAGGTTGCTTGGGTGGGAGAGAGCGGAAACCGTAGCCGTAAACCGTTGCAACGTTAAAAGTAAATGTGCCTCCCGTTTTGGGAAGAGTTATTAAAAATGTTATTCATGTTTTCTTAACCCTGTTACCCCCTTTTTTCAGAAAAATAAAACCGGTGTAGGACGGCAGCCCGCGGACGGTCTGCATTTTGCTAAGGGGGAATGTGTCGCCCTGGGCAAGCCAGGGGACACAGGTCGCACACCACCACACCCCACACTCCAGGTAGGCACATCAATGCTAACCAGAAATCCTTGTTGCCTTCCTCCAGAGGCTGATGATTCACACCAGGGGGTGGGCCAGGCGGTTGGCTCCGCCCACCAAGGAGGTCACAGCTCTGGAGGCGGGAAAAACCAGGCAGATAGAGTGTGGAGTTTGAAGAGAATGGAAGTCTAGCTGAGGGCTAGAGAGGAGTCTAGTCAGGGAGGAGGAAGTAGAAGGAGTGGAGGAGAAGCCTAGACAGGGCAAAAGTAAACAGCTAAGTGAAAGTGAAAAAGGAGAAAAGCAAGTGAGGTGACAAGAAGGAAGGAAAGCCTGGAAGGTCCACCTTTGTGTAGGGCCAGATCAGGAAGGTCAGCGACGGCGGTGACTGTCTGGAGGGGGACCGTTTGGAAGTTCCTGGAAGGACCCCGTTGGCTGTGTGCCCGGTGGTTTGGAGCAGTGTTCCGAAGGACAGTCAGCACCAGGGCAGGGGCCTCTCGGACCCCGGCAAGGCTAGGAGTCGCCAAATTTGCCGAATCCGTCAGTGAAGGGGACGTAGATCCCCCAACAACCAAGTCCCGATTGAAGGCAACAGCCCAACCCGGAGCAGAGAGACACCGCCACCGCCACGGCACCAGTTTCTCAGGGCCAGCGCCTGCGGGCAAAGTGTAGAGCTCCTCCGGCCCAGATTGCAGTCGGGGAGCGGGTAACCGGAGGGAATCCACCGCTACCACAAGTCAAACATAGGTGCAAGGAAGAGGGACATCACCGTCACCTACCGGGAGTGCAGGTGCAGCCGTCTGTGGGACCGTCCTACCAGCCGTTTGGTTTACCGTACAAACTGTGTCCATGTCTCAGGCTGAGTGAGTACCACAGTGCCGCAAGGCACAGCGCTGCCCCCGCGTCCCTGCGCCCACCAGGCCCCGCACCTCCTTCTCCACCACCGGGCCCCGGGATCACCAACCCCTACCCACGGAGGGGCAACACAACACCTGGCTGCTCCGCATCACCATCCCCGGGATCCCCGAATTGAGCAGCGGTGGTGAAATAACCACAACCATGGGTGGCGTCACGAACTATAACAATCCCCACACCCAACCACAAACCCCTTTCACTCACGGGCGAGGAGTGTCGCTCGAGAAACCCCGGGATCCGGCCCACAGCTCGAGCCACCACTGAGCAGCTGCCGGACCCGAGCAGAAGGGGTGAGCGTAGTGTGCCGACACCCTCCTCCCCGCCCGCGACATTACCAGTGATGAGGTTATACCGGGGTGATGAGGAGTATTACCAGTGATGAGGTTATACCGGGGTGATGTGGAGTATTACCAGTGATGAGGTTATACCGGGGTGATGTGGAGTATTACCAGTGATGAGATTATACCGGGGTGATGTGGAGTATTACCAGTGATGAGGTTATACCGGGGTGATGTGGAGTATTACCAGTGATGAGATTATACCGGGGTGATGAGGAGTATTACCAGTGATGAGGTTATACCGGGGTGATGAGGAGTATTACCAGTGATGAGGTTATACCGGGGTGATGAGTATTACCGGTGATGAGGTTATACCGGGGTGATGAGGAGTATTACCAGTGATGAGGTTATACCGGGGTGATGTGGAGTATTACCAGTGATGAGATTATACCGGGGTGATGAGGAGTATTACCAGTGATGAGATTATACCGGGGTGATGTGGAGTATTACCAGTGATGAGGTTATACCGGGGTGATGAGGAGTATTACCAATGATGAGGTTATACCGGGGTGATGAGGAGTATTACCAATGATGAGGTTATACCGGGGTGATGTGGAGTATTACCAGTGATGAGGTTATACCGGGGTGATGAGGAGTATTACCAATGATGAGGTTATGCCGGGGTGATGAGGAGTATTACCAGTGATGAGGTTATACCGGGGTGATGAGGAGTATTACCGGTGATGAGGTTATACCGGGGTGATGTGGAGTATTACCGGTGATGAGGTTATACCGGGGTGATGTGGAGTATTACTAGTGATGAGGTTATACCGGGATGATGAGGAGTATTACCGGTGATGAGGTTATACCGGGGTGATGAGGAGTATTATCAGTGATGAGGTTATACCGGGGTGATGTGGAGTATTACCAGTGATGAGGTTATACCGGGGTGATGAGGAGTATTACCGGTGATGAGGTTATACCGGGGTGATGTGGAGTATTTCCAGTGATGAGGTTATACCGGGGTGATGAGGAGTATTATCAGTGATGAGGTTATACCGGGGTTATGTGGAGTATTACCAGTGATGAGGTTATACCGGGGTGATGAGGAGTATTACCGGTGATGAGGTTATACCGGGGTGATGTGGAGTATTTCCAGTGATGAGGTTATACCGGGGTGATGAGGAGTATTATCAGTGATGAGGTTATACCGGGGTGATGTGGAGTATTTCCAGTGATGAGGTTATACCGGGATGATGAGGAGTATTACCAGTGATGAGGTTATACCGGGGTGATGTGGAGTATTTCCAGTGATGAGGTTATACCGGGGTGAGGAGGAGTATTACCAGTGATGTGGTTATACCGGGGTGAGGAGGAGTATTACCGGTGATGAGGTTATACCGGGGTGAGGAGGAGTATTACCGGTGATGATTTTGTACTGCTGTGAGTATTACCGGTTCCTGTAACCATCTTGTAATCCTGGCTTTCCCCTAACATTTGGTTTCTTCTGACCATTTTTGCCCCCTCTGATGCCTCGCGGAGGGGACGTCCTGCGCTCGTCCTTCAGACCTCAGTGACATTATTACTCTGTAGTAATCCCGGATCTGACGCCTTCTGTTACTCTCATCCTTCAGATAATCGCTCTCAGATTATTTATCGCGCCTCTCTTACATTCCGGAGTATATATATAAGTGATCCGGAGTCTCCGTGCCGCCAGCGTGGATGTAATTAGAACAATGCTTCACCAGGAGACGGCTAAATGGGATCATTTATTACTCCGGACAATTGCTGTCTTTGCTCGCGGTCGTCTTGCAGCATTGGCCGTCTTACAGACGAGAAATCATTTATTGACTTTAGCACTCACTAAACCAAGTCATTATTGCAGCCATTGGGGCGATTTGGTACCATGGTGACATTACCAAAGCACAAAAACATCTAGACTTGGGCCAGACTGTTGGCCAGAATAGAGGATCTTCTTCACAGACCAGCCGTGAATGAGACGCTGTCTAGGGGACGACAGTGTGAAATCCAGCTACAAACATCAGATATTTATCTGCAGACCATTGGCAGATCCAGATAAATTAGTCACAATCTGCTGACAGTTATACACATAAGATTACCAGCGGGTACTTTACTTCATTCTCATAGAAAATGAAGCCGATGGGACATTCCCCTCCACATACAGCCTCTTAAATGCCTGTAGAGATGCCCCCGGCTCCTACTGCCTGTAGAAGAGCTGCAAAGATTTGCCCCTACTGCCCATAGAGATATAAAGACCTGCCCCTACTGCACATAGAGATATAAAGACCTGCCCCTACTGCCTGTAGAGATGCAAAGACCTGCCCTTACTGCCTGCAGAGATGCAAAAACCTGCCCTTACTACCTGTAGAGATGCCCCCGGCTCCTACTGCCTGTAGAAGATATGCAAAGATTTGCCCCTACTGCCCATAGAGATATAAAGACCTGCCCCTACTGCACATAGAGATATAAAGACCTGCCCCTACTGCACATAGAGATATAAAGACCTGCCCCTACTGCCTGTAGAGATGCAAAGACCTGCTCCTACTGCCTGTAGAGCTGCAAAGACCTGCCCCTACTGCCTGTAGAGATGCAAAGACCTGCCCTTACTGCCTGTAGAGCTGCAAAGACCTGCCCTTACTGCCTGTAGAGATGCAAAGACCTGCCCTTACTGCCTGTAGAGCTGCAAAGACCTGCCCTTACTGCCTGTAGAGATGCAAAGACCTGCCCTTACTGCCTGTAGAGCTGAAAAGACCTGCCCTTACTGCCTGTAGAGCTGCAAAGACCTGCCCCTACTGCCTGTAGGGATGCAGACCTGCCCTTACTGCCTGTAGAGACACACAGACCTGACCTTACTGCCTGTAGAGATGCAAAGACCTGCCCTTACTGCCTGTAGAGATGTAAAGACCTGCCCATACTGCCTGTAGAGATGTAAAGACCTGCCCTTCCTGCCTGTAGAGATGTAAAGACCTGCCCTTACTGCCTGTAGAGATGCAAAGACCTGCCCCTACTGCCTGTAGAGATGTAAAGACCTGCCCTTACTGCCTGTAGAGATGTAAAGACCTGCCCTTACTGCCTGTAGAGATGCAAAGACCTGCCCTTACTGCCTGTAGAGCTGAAAAGACCTGCCCTTACTGCCTGTAGAGATGTAAAGACTTGCCCTTACTGCCTGTAGAGATGTAAAGACCTGCCCTTACTGCCTGTAGAGATGCAAAGACCTGCCCCTACTGCCTGTAGAGATGTAAAGACCTGCCCTTACTGCCTGTAGAGATGTAAAGACCTGCCCTTACTGCCTGTAGAGATGCAGACCTGCCCTTACTGCCTGTAGAGATGTAAAGACCTGCCCTTACTGCCTGTAGAGATGTAAAGACCTGCCCTTACTGCCTGTAAAGATGTAAAGACCTGCCCTTACTGCCTGTAGAGATGCAAAGACCTGCCCCTACTGCCTGTAGAGATGTAAAGACCTGCCCTTACTGCCTGTAGAGATGTAAAGACCTGCCCTTACTGCCTGTAGAGATGCAAAGACCTGCCCTTACTGCCTGTAGAGCTGAAAAGACCTGCCCTTACTGCCTGTAGAGCTGCAAAGACCTGCCCCTACTGCCTGTAGGGATGCAGACCTGCCCTTACTGCCTGTAGAGACACACAGACCTGACCTTACTGCCTGTAGAGATGCAAAGACCTGCCCTTACTGCCTGTAGAGATGTAAAGACCTGCCCTTACTGCCTGTAGAGATGCAAAGACCTGCCCCTACTGCCTGTAGAGATGTAAAGACCTGCCCTTACTGCCTGTAGAGATGTAAAGACCTGACCTTACTGCCTGTAGAGACACAAATACCTGCCCTTACTGCCTGTAGAGATGCAAAGACCTGCCCTTACTGCCTGTAGAGATGCAAAGACCTGCCCTTACTGCCTGTAGAGACGTAAAGACCTGCCCTTACTGCCTATAGCGAGGCAGTCCTACCCATACTGCCTGTAAAGACGCAAAGACCTGCCCTTACTGCCTGTAGAGACGTAAAGACCTGCCCTTACTGCCTGTAGAGACGTAAAGACCTGCCCTTACTGCCTGTAGAGATGTAGTCCTACCCATACTGCCTGTAGAGATGTAGTCCTACCCATACTGCCTGTAAAGATGCAAAGACCTGCCCCTATTGCCTTTAGAGAGGCAAAGACCTGCCCTTACTACCTGTATAGATGCAGATGACACACCCCAGGGCTTTGGGGTATTCGGTCCCGGGCTGTATATTACTGGGATAGTTCACTAGGTGGCCGTTGCTCGGTTCCATAACCCTGGGGGTGGGGGTCGCTTAAAGGGGAATTTTGTACAAGGGAATACAAATAAAATGTTTTTCATGGCGCCACTTGCAGTATGCGGCTATATGGGAGAAGCCGCCGCTGCAAAGCCTCTCTCTGCTGGGGCTGATGGTATTTTATTATTATTTATTATTATTATTGTTTATTTATAGAGCACCATTGATTCCATGGTGCTGTACATGAGAAGGGGGTTACATACAGAATACATATACACGTTACAATAGACAGACTATCACAGAGGGAAGAGGGCCCTGCCCTTGCGGGCTTACATCCTAAAGGATTTTGGGGAGGAGACAGTAGGTGGGGTGTAGGTTGGGCGGCAGCTCCGCACGGTGGTGGGGCAGCAGCTCCGCACGGTGGTGGGGCGGCAGCTCCGCACGGTGGTGGGGCGGCAGCTCCGCACGGTGGTGGCGCGGCAGCTCCGCACGGTGGTGGGGCGGCAGCTCCGCACGGTGGTGGGGCAGTGAGGTCATTGTAGATTATAGGGATTTCTGAACAGATGAGTTTTCAGGGTCCGTTTGAAGTTTGCAAGTGTAGTAGATAGTCTGACGTGTTGAGGCAGCGAGTTCCAGGAGACTGGGGATGCTCAGGAGAAGTCTTGGAGTCGGTTGCATGAGGAGCGAATGAGAGAGGAGGAGAGGAGGAGATCTTGGGAGGACCGGAGATTACGTATTAGGCAGCTTAGGTGTGATAGCTCTCAGCAAGTAGAGCTAGGCCCCAGGGGAGGATGATGGTGATTGTAGTCTATGGGTGCAGAGGTGTAGGAAGAATTCAGACTACACAGGGGCTGCGGTTTAACTTGTGCTTTACTCACTGGTTTGGAGTTGCTGCAGCCCGGCTGATGCTGGTCTTTACCAATCCGTTATTCCCTTTGTTCCAATGCCAGTGTAGTGACCTGGTGAGCTTTACTTCCATGCACCCGTTTGTAGTTGGTGGATCCCCGTGACTTGGAGCGTTTTGGGGTCCTCTCTGGTTTTCACAGTCCTGGCCCATATGGCAGGCAGCTTGAACCTCTCTTGGGTCAGACCTCTGTCCCCGTTCCCAGGTTCCCTCTTTGCTGTTGTTCCCCGGACACTAATGTCAGTAAGGTCCTTGATGGTCCCCTCACCGAGCAGATTCTTATCAAGTGAGCCTGAAGCGTCTTCCTGAACTAGGGCTCTGTACCCCGTCGGTGCGTGGTCCAATGAGTATTCGTACCATACTCTCCCTGGCAGCCATACTCCTTTTTAGTCAATCAGTCACTTTACACTTTCCGTCTGTGTACTGACCTCTGACTGAACGTCTGACTAACTTCACGTCTAACTGACTGAATGTCTGACAAGATGTCCGTCTCCCATCACTCCACTGACTAGCCCCTCCTCCTCCCAGGTTTCTGACTAGCGGATTGGATGAGTCCCGACCAATAGGTTAACATGCATCAGTTCCGTTTCTAGCCTGTCATCCAGTCTGGGGAAAAGGGCGTGGTTTTGTGTGTGTTCTGGTGGTTACCGGCACTGGTCTTCCAGGAATCTGGGGTTAGATGTAGTACCCTGTGGCACCTGACACTCAGGGGTGCCACATGGACCTGCCATTACTACCTGTAGGGATGCAAAGACCTGTCCCTACTGCCTGTAGAGATGCAAAGATATGCCCTTTACTGCCTGTAGAGATGCAGAGACCTGCCCCTTCTGCCTGTAAAGATGCAAAGGCTTGCCCCTGCTACCTTTGGAGATGCAGACACCTGCCGCTACTACCTTTGGAGATGCAGAGACCTGCTTCTACTGCCTGTAGAGATGAAAAGACCTGCTCCTACTACCTCTAGAGATGCAGAGACCTGCCCCTACTACCTGTAGAGATGCAAACATGCTCCTACTGCCCGTAGAGATGCAAAGACCTGCCCCTACTGCCTGTAGAGATGCAAGACCTGCCCTTACTGCCTGTAAGGATGCAAAGACTTGCCCATACTGCCTTTAGATATGCAAAGGCCTGCCCCCACTTGCTGTAGAAAAGCAAAGTCCTGCCTCCACTGCTTATAGAGACATAAGGACCAGTCCCCACTTCCTGTAGAAAAGTAAAACCCCGCCCCCACTTCTTGTAGTGCTATAAAGACCCGCCCCCACTTTCTGTAGCGCTATAAAGACCCGCCCCCACTTCTTGTAGCGCTATAAAGACTTGCCCCCACTTCTTGTAACGCTATAAAGACTTGCCCCCACGTCTTGTAGCGCTATAAAGACCCGCCTCTTTTCCAGTATTCCATGCGGTCATCGCTGCTTCTGGAAGGGGATTAGACTGGACAGCAGGCAGTGTCTGGCAGGTTACACTGAATGTGTGGCTCTTGGTGGCCGCCATTGTGGAGAGACATTTTGTAGCTAAAACAACCCACTTTATAAAGTCTACGATATAAGTTGACATTTTCTGTCAGGGCGTATTTGATGGCCTCTATGGTTTTGTCCTCCGAGACAATAGATGTCTTTGTTGTGGGAATGAAGGCCATGTCACCTTCCTACGGCAGCTCGTCTATACATGGCCGCTCTATGGGCAGATTACAATCTACGAACTTTAATTAAGCCTAAACTGCTTCCTCTTCCTAAGAAAACAAGAGGCAACTTTATAGGAAGACTCCATTTTTCTGTAACATCTATGGAATGTCAGACGTCTTGGCAAAACACAAGCAAAACTGTGATCCTGAGGTGCGGGGACAGCTGCGAGCCGGTGCGGGTCTGTTATTCCATCTGATGGTCCTCCGCTTTCTGCCTAATTTTTGGGGAGATGGACGATTACCGCCGTGTGATGGGCGGCAGCTGCAGGAGATAAGCTCAAATCTCATTTATTTCATACATCGGTGGTTTTCACACTTTGCCAGAGTTCAAGCTGCTGCACATTTTTGTGAAAATTGAGGTCAGGGCTCCTGTACTTATGATCCGGGGGTCGGAGCAGCGGGGAGGGGGTCACGTTACTGCGTCAACACCATTGTAGGGAGCAAGTGGTAATCCCGGTTATTGAGACGGTCCGATGATGGGCAAGGAAAATGGTCATTAATACGGCCCCATGTTTTCATGCACTTTTTGGCACTTGCACTTTACCACCTGCGAGAGCTCGGTCTCCTCTGAAGACGTCTCAACTCAAGTCCCAAATAATTAAGGAACTTGTCGTCAGAGCGGCGTGTTTGTGCCCGGCTGGTTTACAAGATCTTTCAAGTTTTTCGAGCAGTAAATAAAATAATTTTTTCCGTCTTTTTTCATTATACACTTATTTTAGTTTTTATGACATTTTTATATATTTTACATTTTATTTTTTTCACTTGTGTAATTTTAGTATTTTTTTTTCACTTGTGTAATTTTTTTTTTTTTTAGCTCGCTCTGACTTTTTTCTCCTGACAAAAAAAAATGTTTCTAGAGGAGTAATGATACTTTTACATGTTCTGTAAACACAATATGGTATGATTTAGAAATTACCATATATACGAGGGGCTGCTGCTAAGTCTTTGGCTTTACCCAGAAAGAAACGAGATAGGATGATGAAACTTTCCATTTATTCCAGATACTCTCCACTGATGACCACACACTTCTTACATCGGTATTCCAAGTCCTGGAAGCCTAGAAAAAGAAGGATTTTGATTGTGCCTCAAACGAGGCATCCGTAGCAGCCATAGAATCAGAAATGGTGTCACATTTGGTACCCTTGAGGTGTTTCTTCAGGTTTGGAAACAGATGATAGTCAGAGGGAGCTAGATCTGGTGAATAAGTTGGGTGGTCAACCAGCTGGAAGCCCGGCTCTGCCAGTTTTGCCGTGGTCACTTGAGGCGTTGTCTTTCAGGAAGAAGATTCCTTTGGACAGCTTGCCACGCCTTTTGGCCTTCAGAGGTGCCTTTAATTGGTCCAAAAGTTCAATGTAATACATTGTATTGATGGTGGAGTGCCAACCGCAGGATTCATGGAACCCTTATGCTTAAGTTCTAACTGACGAATTTCAGACAAGAGAGCAGAAATCTCCTCGGCACGTTCCCTTTTTAAACGAGCCCCATGCTTACTAAAGAGATCCCCTAACAACACACTTATGTGCCTTCCACACTATATCAGGTGACTCCTCACCTGACGTGTTACCCTCCATATATTCTTTCAGGGCAGTCTGCACCTCCTCCATTACCGATGGGTTGGCCAACAATGAGGTATTCAAGGTCCAGTGACTGTTTGCTAATGGGATTCCCCAGGCTGATCGACAGAGTAACCATAGCATGATCCGCACATGCAATACTCTCGTTTGACGCTGCCACCAGAGAATGAAGCTCACCATGCTTGACAAAGTAGTCCAGATGAGTATAACAGTCACAGACCGCCGATGCAACAATCGCCAGGAGTCTATCAATTGATACTCCTGGAAGCCCCATCCAATGCATTGCAAGGCTGACTGAGATAGATACAAGACTCCCTTCGAACAATCTACAGCAGGGTCAAGGGTTACGTTAAGGTTCCCCTGCTCTCCAGGGACAACTGAGCCTGTTCATTAGCAGAGACCCTGTCCCCCAACCCCAGAATCTCCTCTCTTACAGCTGTCAATGCGGATACCGGAGCCTGCTCTATTTTCTTCACCATTTCCTCCAAGTCTCTTTTGCTGGGCAAGGCCAGAATAAGTTCCCGGAGAACCTGCAAATCCTTAGCGTCAGTGGGACGCTGCGGAGGGGTAATGGAGCCACTGTATCCACTCACTTCAGAGACAGAGGGCCCCCCGGGGTAAAAACTGCAGGCACTCCAATGTCTGCCTGTGAGAACTGCCCCCCGGCCGCATCCTTTCCCCGGTCAGGCAACCCGTCCAGGGCCTCATCACTGGCCACCAAGGCCGACTGCACAGGCTCGCAGGGGGTCTCCCTGAGCCCCGCCGCCCATTATGGCAATCACAGATTCAAAGTATTCCCCGGGGAAGTCACTCCTGATGCACGCTGAGAGCTGGCCCACACCATCTTGGTCCTGGCTCAGCACGGGGATCCCGATGCCGAAGGAGGAGAGAGGAAGTGTGCCAAGCTCCCCGAGGGCCTCAAACTCACACCGCCCGTGCCGGGGTAGGGGTGGATGCAGCCTTCTTCTGGGGGGACATAGCAGGCTCAGCGGGAGAGAAGCAAGCTGGCGGGTGCGGGAGCTCCAGCAAAGCACGTCCTCACACTGCCATGTCCAGGACACGCCCCTGCAGAATCCATTCTAACGGATGATTACCGGACATGTGAATAGTGCCTAAGACTCATTTATTTAATGAGGAAAATGATCCAGCATCTTGTCTTGAGTGCTAAAACTAAGTGAACCTTTAAGATTAACAGATAATTTGAAAGTGAATTTTTATTATGCTTTTTCAATCAATGAGATGACAGTCGGGTGTGAACGGTGTCCTGTTTTATTTAGCGAACTGGATCTGCTGCAGTTTGAGCTGAACACGAACAAAAGGAAATTTCAGAGACCCCCAGAAGAAGAGTTGTTGATGCTCATCAGACTGGAAAATGTTTCAAAACCTTTGACAATCCACAGTCACAGATTATCTACAAATGGAGAAAATTCAAGACCATTATTACCCTCCCCAGAAGTGATCGACCAACAAAGTTCACTCCAAAAGCAATGAATATAATTGTTGATGAGGTTACAAAGGAACTAAAGGTAACCGCTCAGCAACAAAAGGCCTTTTTCTTATTAGCCAATGTCAATATTCATTAATCCACCATCAGACGGACAGTGAGCAACGGTGTGTAGAACAGAAAGGCAAAGAGAAAATCACCGCTTTCCCAATAAAAAAAGACAAAAAAAATCCCAAAAAACATTGTTGCCTGGCTGTAGTTTTCTTAAGATCACCAAAACATGGAGAAACAAAAACAGTATAAAAACCTTATATGTGACACGAGAAGGTGATCGAGTCATGGTTTGAGCCTTTGTTAGGGGCCCTTTGCACACTAAGACATTGCAAGCCGATGCTAGCGATGCCGAGCGCGATAGTCCCCGCCCCCGTCGCAGCTGCGATATCTTGTGATAGCTGCCGTAGCGAAAATTATCGCTACTGCAGCTTCACATGGACTTACCTCCCCTGCGACGTCGCTCTGGCCAGTGACCCGCCTCCTTCCTAAGGGGGCGGGTAGTGTGGCATCACAGCAACGTCACACGGCAGGCAGCCAATAGAAGCGGAGATGAGCGGGACGTAAACATCCCGCCCACCTCCTTCCTTCCGCATTGCAGACGGGACGCAGGTAAGGAGATGTTCCTCGCTCCTGCGGCTTCACACACAGCGATGTGCGCTGCCGCAGGAACGAGGAACAACATCGTATCATCGCTGCAGCCAAAAATAATGGAAATAACCGACACTACACCGATCATACGATAACGACGATTTTGCGCTCGGTAATCGTAGTTAAAACGATTTACACACTACAATGTTGAGAGCGACGCCGCATGTGCGTCACTTTCGATTTGACCCCACCGACATCGCACCTGCGATGTCGTAGTGTGCAAAGGGCCGCTTAGCTGCATCCGGGCCAGGACGGCGGCCATCAATTCTGGAGCAATAGATACTGAATCATACCAGGAAATATTTTTGGAATCATAGTCTTGACCTTATTTCTGTAGAAATGTTGAGAAAGGTCCTGAAACTAAAGCTGCTATTGAGAAAAAAAACCACCAACGTAACCGAGGTGAAGCTGTTTTGTAGAGGGTAATGGGCTAAAATTTCTCCAAACAGACGTTCAGGACTAATCAAGAATTACTAAAAAAAGAAAAATATTTAGATGCAGCAACTACTGCACAAGAAGAGGGAGAAGATGAGGAAGGCAGAGATGGCAATACACCACCTCTGCCTTCTCTAATGGTGCTTTTGGGGGGAGATTAGGAAGGCAGAGAGGGTAAACCTCCTCTGTCTTCTCTAAGGCTATGTGCCCATGAGACTATGTACTTGTGGATATATCTGCAGTTATGTCCGCAGGCTTCCCGCAGCAGCTCCCCCGGAATCCGAAACTATCCATAGCTGCGGGATTCCAGTGAAATATCTGCGGTAAACCTATGGACATTCGTGCGACTTACCTGCGGAAGTCCCGGCCTCTATCTCCATAGTGGAGGGCCGGGATTTCCGCAGGAATAATGGACATGCAGTTACATGCGGCTGCGAGACATCCACAGCATATTCCGCAGCCGCACATACCGCAGCATGGACACAGCACTCCCCATGTACCATAGGGTAACATGGGGAGTGTCTGTACTTGCTAAAACCTGCAGATTTATCTAGAAAATCCAGATAAATCCACAGGATTTCCGCAGCAAAATCCGCGGGTACATTGTCCCATGGGCACATAGCCTAATGGTGCATTTGTAGGGAGATTAGGAAGGCAGAGATGGTAATACACCAACTCTGCCTTCTCTAATGGGGCATTTAGCCATGGTGACTGGGTAGAAAGTGCAGAATGGACGTTCTAAACAAAATCCTTGCAGAGGTGTGTAGGGACCGCTTGGGATACAGATTAGACAGATGCTGGACGAATTTTCAGCGATCTTTATTACGTACTAGCTGTAGTACCCGGGTGCTGCCCGATATAGTTACCGTCTCTCTCCCAGTCTGTCTGTCTGTGTCTCTGATGCCAGTCTCTCTTTCCCAGTCTCTCTGTCTGTCTCTCTCTATCGTCTCCCCACCGACATCTTATTACCTCACACATAAGCTTCTTATACTAACAATTTATTTTGTTCCTATAGCAACCAATTACAGCTCCTATTAACCTTTAGCTCGCCGCTCCATTCACTTTAATGGAGGCAGTTTTTTTGGAGAGTAACTGTAAAGCGCGGGGTTAAATTTTCTCATCAAAACATAGTCTATGATATACCCTGAGTCACGAGGCGTCTGTACAACATTTCGTGATTGTAAATGCGACTGTAGAGATTCCTTTAGCGGACACACACACACAGCTTTATATATTAGATGTTCTACTAATGAAGGAAGATTGGAGGAGACGTTCAGTGACTTTTATTTAAGTGCTTAAAAACAAAGTAACAGTTCATAAACATTCGTAAACATAAGCAACATTTATAAAATAGAGATATACATATTTGGCAGAGCAATATATATAAATATATTGGCTTCCAGAAAGGGACCTGCTCCATCACCAGTCCACCCCCTCGATAAAAAAAACAAAACAAAGAACACAGGAAACTGTGGACGACCCGTTCAAATATTGGTAGAAATAGTGTTTTATTAATGATCTCAACGCATGGAAGAGCGATATACTGAGAATGAAGATGTTCTGCCCGTGTTCTACCAGGATAGGCAAAGCCAATGTGATTACAACTATGCGATCTCGCACCTTACACCTCGGTCTTACGCTCTATATCCAAGATATGTTAGGTCTTCATTTGGGTTTCGCAACATTCCAAATCCATTTTGCAAACATTCTAGAATTCGACAGAACAGAAAGCTTTGGTCAGACATGTGTGGAAGGGAAAGGAAGACGTGGGCCGGAGGGGGAAGGAAGGAAGGAAGGCGAGAGGCCGGAGGGGGAAGGAAGGAAGGAAGGCGTGAGGCCGGAGGGGGAAGGAAGGAAGGAAGGAAGGCGTGAGGCCGGAGGGGGAAGGAAGGAAGGAAGGAAGGCGTGAGGCCGGAGGGGGAAGGAAGGAAGGAAGGCGTGAGGCCGGAGGGGGAAGGAAGGAAGGAAGGCGTGAGGCCGGAGGGGGAAGGAAGGAAGGAAGGAAGGAAGGAAGGCAGGCATGAGGCCGGAGGGGGAAGGAAGGAAGGAAGGAAGGAAGGCATGAGGCCGGAGGGGGAAGGAAGGAAGGAAGGAAGGAAGGAAGGAAGGCATGAGGCCGGAGGGGGAAGGAAGGAAGGAGTGGGGCTGGAGGGGGAAGGAAGGAAGGCATGAGGCCGGAGGGGGAAGGAAGGAAGGAGTGGGGCCGGAGGGGGAAGGAAGGAAGGCGTGAGGCCGGAGGGGGAAGGAAGGAAGGCGTGAGGCCGGAGGGGGAAAGAAGGAAGGCGTGAGGCCAGAGGGGGAAGGAAGGAAGGCGTGAGGCCGGAGGGGGAAAGAAGGAAGGCGTGAGGCCAGAGGGGGAAGGAAGGAAGGCGTGAGGCCGGAGGGGGAAGGAAGGAAGGAAGGAAGGCGTGAGGCCGGAGGGGGAAGGAAGGAAGGAAGGAAGGAAGGAAGGAAGGAAGGAAGGAAGGCGTGAGGCCGGAGGGGGAAGGAAGGAAGGAAGGAAGGAAGGAAGGAGTGGGGCCGGTGGGGGAAGGAAGGAAGGAAGGAAGGAGGGAAGGAGGGAAGGAGGGAAGGAAGGAAGGAGTGGGGCTGGTGGGGGAAGGAAGGAAGGAAGGAAGGAAGGAGGGAGTTGGGCTGGTGGGGGAAGGAAGGAAGGAAGGAAGGAAGGAAGGAAGGAAGGAAGGAAGGAAGGAAGGAAGGAAGGAAGGAAGGAAAGAAAGAAAGAAGGAAGGCGTGGGCCGGAGGGCGGGGGGGAAGGAAGGAAGGAAGGAAGGAAGGAAGGCGTGGGCCGGATGGGGAAGGAAGGAAGATGCGGGCCGAAGGGGGAAGGAAGACGTGTGCGGGAGGGGAAGGAAGACGTGTGCGTAAGGGGAAGGAAGATGTGTGCGGGAGGGGAAGGAAGACGTGGGCGGGAGGGGGAAGGAAGACGTGGGCGGGAGGGGGAAGGAAGTCGTGGGCGGGAGGGGGAAGGAAGACGTGGGCCGGAGGGGAAGGAAGACGTGGGCCGGAGGGGAAGGAAGACGTGGGCAGACATGACGGCTGTATGAACAATAATACGAGTTATGGTTCTACTTGGACAGCCATTAATGTACGTCGAAGCTATTACATTACGGGCTTGAATTTACAGCCATGGTTACCATTACCATACGTTATATGAGGTTACATGGCAGGATGTGGAGTGTGAGAAGCAGTTCTTGCCAGATGCGGGTTGGGATCGGGAGGTCACTCTGTGATGATCAGGCATTCGTAACTTAGCCGGTTTTCTATTTGTCTCGGTGCTATGGATGTCTGTAGACCGATCGCCATTAGGAGACTTTGTGCCATTCTTGTTCTCAGTCGTCAGCACTGATTCACTTGCTCATGCATCCAAACTTCATCGATTCATTCTGAATTTGTATTGTTGATATTGCCCACCGAGTGCCCCCCATATGTACATGCCGTATGCTCCCCACAACCCATGTCTTTTGTTTGGATTTTCTGTTGACTCTTAATTTATTTCTTTTTTACTCAGATTAGCATTTTTATTTATTGTATTCTGGGCCTGTGGTGTCCCTGTGGGGTCCGGGCACCCAGTGGGCCCCCCTTTTTGGGTCCGGGCGCCCAGTGGGAACTCTGTGGGGTCCGGGCGCCCAGTGGGAACCCTGTGGGGTCCGGGCGCCCAGTGGGAACCCTGTGGGGTCCGGGCGCCCAGTGGGAACCCTGTGGGGTCTGGGCGCCCAGTGGGAACCCTGTGGGGTCCGGGCGCCCAGTGGGAACCCTTTTTGGTTCCGGGCACCCAGGGAGCCCCCTTTTTGGTTCCGGGCGCCCAGTGGGAACCCTGTGGGGTCTGGGCGCCTAGTGGGAACCCTGTGGGGTCCGGGCGCCCAGTGGGAACCCTGTGGGTTCTAGGCACGCAGTGAGCCCCCTTATATAATTATTAAATCCAGACTCAATGGCAGGAGAGAGGGAAGACGTTCAAAGCCTCAACTAATGAGCCAAACTGGGAGTCCTAAACCAAACCTCCAGGACCCTGCATATGGGCAAGTGAGTCTAGATGGTAAATAATGGTATCTACAGCGTTTTTAAGACACCGGTGGTTTCCAGACATCGATGATCTCCACTGCTGAAGACCTGAGTAGTGTATAGAGGACACGGAGAGCACCACAAGACTAGACTATTGCCGAAAAGGAACATTCGCTGCTCTACCCATCTGAAGGTCTATGGAGACTTCCGAATGCATCCTTCACGGTCTTCCCACAAGTGAGAGGCTTCTTGGACTACACTCGACTGCTACATTTTGCATAAAATCCCCATAATCGCCCGCAGCTCACGAGTTTTATTTTCATAGTGGCAGATATTGCTTTTCCCAACATAACACAAGTCTTGGAAGGGACCGGGAAACAAACATCAATTTATTGCCAAGTAAAACCCAATGAGAAAAAAAACCACAAAAACAAAAAGACATAAAATGTCTGACATCGGAAATATACAACCTGAAGAAAAAGCAACAACATAAAAACATAACCGCCAAGATAGGAAGAACTCAGGAGAGGCACCTGTCGCTTTAAGACAGATTAATACAAAATGTATAAAAAAGGCAGGATGCCACGCGTTCCCATCCGTACTGTACAAGGAAGACTGCCACATCGTACACGGGACCTGCCTAGTGCAACTGTCTGAACACTGAGGTGGTCTTCTCATTCTGGGCCCCCCCCTTTAACCCTAACCACCCCCCCCCCCCATAGTTCTCAAGAATGGGTCCATCGCTGTACAAAACCATGAAAGGAGCATAGCTCAGTAGAGGAGTCATGTCCTGAGTCCTGAATCGCATTCAGAGCTGCAATCAGACTTCTGCTGCTTGGATTTCTAAGTGGAGTCGTATCCTGCATTCCAAATCGCATCCAGAGCTGCAATCAGAATTCTGCTGCTTGAATTTTTTTTGTTTAAAACCACTATGAATCTGTAGAAATCTCCCCTCAAAAAAAAAAAAAAAGTGTTGAAAGAGCAGACACTGGACCCGGAGGTGGCAGCAGACACTGGACCCGGAGGTGGCAGTAGAGAGATGTGGGTCCTGTATCCTGAGAGACAACTGGTAAACGCAGCTCTGGATGTGACTGGAGGAGGACAGGCAACGTTAAGAGAAGGACGAGATGGCCACACGTCAATGTATGGCCCATTAATTCAACGCGTTTCGAAGCCGAAAGGGAAAAAAAGATAAAGGATTCGAAACGCGTTGAGTTGATAAACCACCTTTTCTGGAATAACGCACGGCATCCTCATTGACCGGCAGCGCAGGACAACTACTAACCGTCCTTCTTTCCTACTTACTGAATGTGCGAGGCGGTTTTTAAGGCGACAGCATGCTACTGAGATATTACAGCCCATAATGTGAACTCGCCCTGGGCGACTACTGGCCGCGATACTGCACAAGCCGAGCACGTAGCACAGCGATATATGAAGGTGCAGTAGAAAGAATATATGTCATAGCTGCAGGATGGTGCACAATAGGCATGTTATAAATGACGCGATATGGCTGAACGCTGACACGTCTCGTATCTGTGAAGTGTGGATGCTCTTCGAGCTTGTTGGGCCGTCCGCTTCTTAGACCGAATTCCAGACAACGTGGTCACGCTCGAGAAAGCTACTGCCGGACGATCCTGCGATGAGGAGAGCAGAGAAGCAATGCTTGAGATAAAGTCGTCCTCCATAGATCTTTACTACAGTGTTGTGTATAGTCAAGAGCGGCCACCATCACGGCAAGTTGTAGTCAAAAGACATTTTAGAAGAGATACGACGGGTTCATGCCAAGGCTTCAGAGGAGCCACCCCTCAGCTACACGTCCCACACCTCCACCATTGATGGTCTCCACGGGGAGGTGCCGGTAGGAGTCTACTTTTTTGTTTCCAGCGGTGCTTGGAGCAGGGTGGGCGCCTGGTCCATGATCCGCACCAGCAGCTTGTCGATGTAGTCTTCTAACTCCCGCACACGGCTCTCCCTTCTGGACAAGTCGGCCTCGCGCTGGAGAAGCATCTGGATCAGCTCATCGTGGGTGAGGTGGTAATACTTGGCCGCCTGGTCTGGTAAACCAAGATCCTGGAGGGGAAGAGAAAAGAAAAATGGGATGTATCAGGGAAAACCGAAAAGGTAATGTACTGTCAGGTCAGCCCCCTCTCCAGGCGGTCTTATGACGATATCCCCGGCCCTACAATCATAGAAGAGATCCACAACGTCATCCCTCTCCACTACATGAAATATAGGGCCAGGTCCCATTTATTCTCCTCCACTACATGATAATGTGGCAGCGTCCAATTCCTCCCCCTCCATTACATGAAACAGTAACTGGGGCCATGTCATCCCCCTCCATTACTTGATATATGGGGTTATGTCCCCTTTATCCTCCTCCTTTACATGGTATATGGGCCTATGTCCTCTTCATCACATGGTACATGGGCAGGGTCCCCTTCATCCCTCTATTACTTGATATGTTGCCGGGTGCCCTTTATCCAGCTCCACTACATGATACATGGGCCATATCCCCTTCATGTCCCTCCATTACATGGGCCACGTCTCCTTCATTACATGGTACACAGGAAGTGTCCCCCTCATCCCCCACAATACTTGATGTATTTTGCCATGTGCCCTTTATTCAGCTCAGCTACATGATATATGGGGTCATGTCCCATTCATCCCCCTCCATTACATGGAATATGGGCCATGTCCCCTTCATCCGCCTCCATTACACTGTATACAGGCCATGTCCCCTTCATCCCCCACCATTACATGATTAACGGGTCATGTCCCCTTGATCCCCCACCATTACATGGTATATGGGCCTCATCCCAATCATCTTACATGGTATATCGGCCATGTCCCCTTCATCCCCCACCATTACACGGTATATGGGCCTCATCCCCATTCATCCCCCTCCATTACATGGTATATGGGCCTCATCCCCTTCATATCCCTCCATTACATGGTATATGGGCCTCATCCCCTTCATATCCCTCCATTACATGGTATATGGGCCTCATCCTCTTCATCCCCCTCCATTACACGGTATATGGGCCATGTCCCCTTCATCCCCCTCCATTACACGGTATATGGGCCTCATCCCCATTCATCCCCCTCCATTACATGGTATATGGGCCTCATCCCCTTCATCCCCCTCCATTACACGGTATATGGGCCTCGTCCCCTTCATCCCCCTCCATTACATGGTATATGGGCCTCATCCCCTTCATCCCCCTCCATTACACGGTATATGGGCCTCGTCCCCTTCATCCCCCTCCATTACATGGTATATGGGCCATGTCCCCTTCATCCCCCTCCATTACACGGTATATGGGCCTCATACCCTTCATCCCCCTCCATTACATGGTATATGGGCATCATCCCCTTCATCCACCTCCATTACACGGTATATGGGCCATGTCCCCTTCATCCCCCTCCATTACACGGTATATGGGCCTCATCCTCTTCATCCCCCTCCATTACATGTTATATGGGCCTCATACCCTTCATCCCCCTCCATTACATGGTATATGGGCCTCATCCCCTTCATCCCCCTCCATTACACGGTATATGGGCCTCATCCCCTTCATCCCCCTCCATTACACGGTATATGGGCCTCGTCCCCTTCATCCCCCTCCATTACATGGTATATGGGCCTCATCCCCTTCATCCCCCTCCATTACACGGTATATGGGCCTCGTCCCCTTCATCCCCCTCCATTACATGGTATATGGGCCTCATCCCCTTCATCCCCCTCCATTACATGGTATATGGGCCTCATACCCTTCATCCCCCTCCATTACATGGTATATGGGCATCATCCCCTTCATCCACCTCCATTACATGGTATATGGGCCTCATCCCCTTCATCCCCCTCCATTACATGGTATATGGGCCTCATCCCCTTCATCCCCCTCCATTACATGGTATATGGGCCATGTCCCCTTCATCCCCCTCCATTACATGGTATATGGGCCTCATCCCCTTCATCCCCCTCCATTACATGGTATATGGGCCATGTCCCCTTCATCCCCCTCCATTACACGGTATATGGGCCTCATCCCCTTCATCCCCCTCCATTACACGGTATATGGGCCTCGTCCCCTTCATCCCCCTCCATTACATGGTATATGGGCCTCATCCCCTTCATCCCCCTCCATTACATGGTATATGGGCCTCATCCCCTTCATCCCCCTCCATTACATGGTATATGGGCCTCATCCCCTTCATCCCCCTCCATTACAATGGTATATGGGCATCATCCCCTTCATCCACCTCCATTACACGGTATATGGGCCATGTCCCCTTCATCCCCCTCCATTACACTGTATACGGGCCATGTCCCCTTACATAGGGTCAGCTCCCACCTTTAGTCGCTCCAGGTCCTGTTTCTTGAGGGTGGTGTTCTGTCCGCTGGTCACCGACTTCAGCATCTCCAGCCCGGTGGTCAGCGCTGTACTGATGGCCGGTCGCTTCCTTTCTGGGCTTCGGTCAGCGAGAGTCGCGCTAATCGGCTTCACCGGGTGAGGGCTGAGGAAAGATGGAAGAACGGCTGGTGTAAGGAGATGTATTACAGTGTGCAGGGGCATCACATGTATCCATATGTCACCTCTGTGCAGGTCTATAGGGTTTATCAATCACAATATCTCACACGAACACATACACAGACCACGCACACACACGACATGGGGAAGTCCTCAGACCCTGATGGACCAATCTTAGTGGGTCTGTGGTACACGTACGTGACCTCTCTAATTGTCTGGTACTCTGTGCCATCATTTTCCTGAGTGGGGCCACCATCACTAGGGTCTGCACACCTTCTAATATCGGGTGGATAAATGTAATGAAACAGAAACAGCTGTGTAGGAGTCAGAACTGGGTGAGGAACTGCCAAACTCTACTACAAAGGTGAAGAAGTGCAAGACTGTGTCATACCACAGGTCATACACACTGACCAGACTGAGCCCAGATACAAGGTAGTTATACTGCATCAGCGAGCAAGGTGTCTCCCAGGGAAAGATCTCACAGCAGACCGGGGGTTCACAATGTATTATTGCATCTCAATTGATGAAGCACCAAGAAATGGGCAACTCCAGGAACTGTAGACGCAGTGTACGGCCATGGAAACTTACTGCAGTAGATGAAGGACACGTTAGTTCCCTTCAAAATTGGAAGATGTCCAGCAGTGTCATCAGCTCAGAACTGTCAGCAACCAGTGGTGCCAGCTACATCTATCTACTGTTCGGAGAAGTCTGAGGCTAAAGGAGACAGGTGGTCACCAAATAACGAGGATAGAGGAGATGGGTGGTCCAGATACTGAAGACTAAGGCCGGCGTTACACGGAACGATATATCGTGGGATTGCATAAGCGATCGTACCGGCCCCCGTGGTGCACAAAGTTGTTAACCGCCATCACACGTACTCACCTCCCGCACGACCTCGCTGTGGGTGGTGAACATCCTCTTCCTGAAGGGGGAGGGACGTTTGTCGTCACAGCGATGTCACACAGCGGCCGGCCAATAGAAGCGGAGGGGCGGAGATGAGCGGGACGTAACATCCCACCCACCTCCTTCCTTCCGCATTGCCGGTGGGACTCAGCTAAGCTGTGTTCATCGTTCCCGGGGTGTCACACGTAGCGATGTGTGCTGCCTCGGGAACGATGAACAACCGGCGCACAGAAGGAGGAATGATTTTATGAAAATGAGCGATGTGTCAACGAGTAACGATAAGGTGAGTATTTTTGCTCGTTAACTGTCGCTCGTAGCTGTCACACACAACGATATGTCAAACAATGGCGGATGTGCGTCACTAACGACATGACCCCGACGACATATTGCGCGATATATCGTGGCGTGTGACGCCGGCCTAAGGTGACGGGCAATCACCGAAGATGCAGGTCGGATTCAGGATCAAAAATTAGAGGTCACTTTGCGACCTCTAGATTTTGATCCTAAATCCAACCCACATCTTGGCTTTTACTCAAAGTTCACAATAAGGTGCAATCTACATACAAGGTTTATTGGAAACAGTCACAATACATGCCTCTACATAAACATGGCCGAGGCTATAAGAAGATTGATAACACCCTGAACCTGAGCTGCAGCACGGTGGCCAAGAACATACACCGGTATAGCAAGACAGTATCCACTCAGAACAGGCCTCTACATGGCCGACCACAGAAGCTGAGAGCATGTGCTCAGTGTCATATCCAGAGGTCGTCTGTTCAGAATAGACGTATGAGTGCTGTCAGCATTGCTGCAGAGGTTACAGGGGTGGGGGAGGGTGGTCCGCCTGTCAGTGCTCAGACCATACCCCACACAGTGCAGAGGTTACAGGGGTGGGGGGTCCGCCTGTCAGTGCTCAGACCATACACCATGGGAAAGGAGGATCAGACATGTTGGGTTTCAACATGTCCAATCGTTTTGATAGATAAACCTCTTCCAAACACCAGAAAGTGAAGATGGGTAGACAGTCATATATGTGCAATGATCCAGAGTACGGCCGACAGCCCTGTAATGTATACGGGCAGATTTAGGGTTAACTGGTGAAACCAAAATTAAAGAGGCCATCTTGTTGTAGCCACAACTATATGAGGATGAGCGCAATAACAGAATACGTTAGCGATCTGTTCTTATATGGCCTCTCAAATGTAACCCTTTCCTTTTGCAAAAATGTTAATTTCTGAGCCATACTGGTTGCTGGACGAGGGCTAGATTTTCACAGCGAGAGTTGTAGTTTTGAATGAAACCATTTATTTTATGATATAAATGCACTGAAAAAGGAAAAAAACAAAAAACAAAAAAAAAAAACAAGTGTGAAACGGTGAAGGAAAATTTTTGCATTTGTGAATTTGTTTTTTTTTTTGCAATTTTACTGTTTAGCTTTTAGAGGGTTCAATCTGCGGAAAAAGTAAATTTACGACATAGATAAGTCGATTTCCGAGACCTGTAAATGATTTCATTTTTCAATCCATGGAGCTTTGTATTCACTATTTTACGGCAGGTTTCGATTACAGATATTCTGGCGTTTCTATTTACTCTTTTGGCACACAAGTTGTATAATTTAATATTTGGATTTTTTCCTTCAAATCCTAAATTTGGCAAAAAAATCTTTTTTGCTAGTTTTATAAATAATTTGACAGCGTTCATCTTCTACATCCTCTATCGCTGTGCATAGGCTGCAGAATAAGTTACCAGTGACCAATCAGTGAGGCTGTCCTGACCGCGAGGACTGTAAAGGTCCAGTCACACTAAGCAACTTACCAGCGATCCCAACAACGATAGGGATCGCTGGTAAGTTGCTAGGAGGTTGCTGGTGAGATGTCACACTGCGACGCTCCAGCGATCCCACCAGCAACCTGACCTGGCAGGGATCGCTGGAGCGTCGCTACACAAGTTGCTGGTGAGCTCACCAGCAACCAGTGACAAGCCCCCAGCGCCGCGTGGAAGATGCTGCGCTTGGTAACTAAGGTAAATATCGGGTAACCAACCCGATATTTACCTTGGTTACCACCGCACGGAGCTACACGTGCAGAGAGCAGGGAGCAGCGCACACTGAGCGCTGGCTCCCTGCTCTCCTAGTTACAGCACACATCGGGTTAATTACCCGATGTGTGCTGCAGCTAAATGTGCACAGAGCAGGGAGCAGCGCACAATGCTTAGCGCTGGCTCCTTGCTCTCCTAGTTACAGCACACATCGGGTTAATTAACCCGATGTGTGCTGCAGCTACATGTGCACAGAGCAGGAGCCGGCACTGACAGTGAGAGCGGCGGAGGCTGGTAACAAAGGTAAATATCGGGTAACCAAGGACAGGGCTTCTTGGTTACCCGATGTTTACATTGGTTACCAGCCTCCGCAGAAGCCGGCTCCTGCTGCCTGCACATTTAGTTGTTGCTGTCTCGCTGTCACACACAGCGATCTGTGCTTCACAGCGGGACAGCAACAACTAAAAAATGGCCCAGGACATTCAGCAACAACCAACGACCTCACAGCAGGGGCCAGGTTGTTGCTGGATGTCACACACAGCAACATCGCTAGCAACGTCACAAAAGTTGTTCGTTAGCAGCGATGTTGCTAGCGATGTTGCTTAGTGTGACGGGGCCTTAACTCTTACCATTCTTCTCCCGAGTGATCTTCTACGTGGATTAATGATTACTTTTGCTCAGAAGAGAGCAGGGTTAAGATGAATGCAGGGACAGACGCTGCACTCAGAACAAGCCCACTGACGGAGTAACTGGTACCTAGTACAGTGATCCACAGAGGAGGCAGAAAGCTCGCTCCACACCTATTACATTAAGTGTTGGGAGTTGCTGTGGACGTTCGTAACGAACATTTCCACCAAATTTGGACACATTTATCCTCCCCTAAGACCTATAAGAAGAACACCTTGAAGGCTCCAGGATGATGAAGTGTTGTGTCTAAACATCCAACGTTCTTCCACAGTTTGGGGAAACCTCTTACATGCTCCAACAAGTCAATGAGTCAGTAAAATCAGCAGCATCTGAACATAATGCCGACTGTCCATGACCTTAGTAGACTTTACAAAGAATTAGACCCATGATTTACTACTAGTGATGGTCAACCACTACCATACTCGGGTGCTCGTAACTAGTGATGAGTGGGCACTACCATACTCGGGTGCTCGTAACTAGTGATGAGTGGGCACTACCTTGCTCTGGTGCTCAGTACTCGTAACTAGTGATGGTCAACCACTACCACGCTCGGGTACTCTTAACTAGTTATGAGCGAGTACTACCATGCTCGGATGCTCTATACTCATAACGAGAAGTTGGATGGGCACGACTCATATACCAAGTATAATGGAGGTCAATAGGGAACTCAAGTATTTTTCCAGATGATCTTTCGAAAAAATGCTCAATCTCCCCATTGACTTCCATTATACTCGGTTGACGAGTCTAGCCCGTCCGACTGCTCGTTACGAGTATTGAGCACAGTAGTGCTCACTTATAACTAATTAGTACCTTTGTCCCCAACTCCCTACTATACTTTTGGGTTCATGGGTGCAATCTCCACAGCCATGTTTGAAAAATGTATATCTTTCTAAAAGAGCAAACTCGATAGTAGTGATAAGGGCCAACTCCGGAGGAGAAGGGCATTGCTAACACTTATGTCACGTCTCTGGGGGGTTTCATGTAACGTGTTGGATGTGTGTTTAGCAGAGGGGATGGTGCCCACTACTTTTGGTAAGAGGCCCCAGTTCTGCTGACAATGGGTCCAGTGATCTCTGGCTTCACATGCTCACCACACATTTCCCCATCTGCATCACACGCACCTCAAACCAAATTTCCAGATTGCTCACCTGGTGTTTAGTGGCACAAATTGATTGTCAGCAATCTGTGTCTCCAGAGGTAGAAGCGGAGAGGCAGTCGTTGTCACACCACCGGCCACAGAAGAGTGCAATTCCGATAGAGTTGCCGTGTGGGTATTTATTGTTATAGTGGCACCAGGGGTTGTCAGAAGCATGATTGGAGAGGGGAAGTTTGATGGTGTAGGGTTTGGGGCAGTTGGTAGGGAAGGAGTGGAGAAGGCCAGAGGTTGGCTGCCATGCAGGTAAGGAGCTTTCACATCATTCGGAGGAACAGCAGATGGAAAATGTCTAAGAGCTGATTGTGCATGAAGGTCTTTGAAGCTGGTCTCCTCTTGTAACGAAGACGAGGAGCTCTGATTGCTCGGAGAGTGTTCAATAATGAAAGGGTTTTTCTGACTGAAGAAAGGAGTTCCGTCAGCTGGAGAAAAGGGATTTCCTGGTGATGGCAAATTTTGTACACAATTTTGGTCCAGTGGGTTTGAGTCTGTTCTCCAGAAGTCCTCTTTCTTAAAGTCTACAATGATATCTGTTGACCAGGAAGACTGCTGGCTTATGGAATAACCATGGTGGCTATCGTTTCGTAAAGGTTTGGCATGGGACTCAAGCCTAAGGTCTTGTAAATCATTGGGTAGAGAAGTAACAGATTCTAATCGCTGTAGGGCTAGTTCGCCTTCATTCTTATTCTGGTCTAATTCCAGTCTTTGGTCAGAATTTAGATTGCTTACATTTCCACCACTGACACACTTATGGTTTGGCAAGTTTGGTTTGGTGTCCAGGTCTATCACATGTGAAGGTTTCTGCTCCTCTAAGGCAGACCAAAACAAAATGTCAGACTGGTCACCTTTCTTAGATAGGCTAGACAATTGAGACCGGCTTCCTTTTTGTATATTTGACAATGGCATTGGTTTTTGAAAGATTAAGTTCTCGTGACTCGGTTTGTTTCCCATCAATGTTATGTTGGGTGGTTTGGATGGGCCATGGTTAATTAACTCCAATTTATCAGAGCCATCATGAGGACTTGAAAGGTCTGTGTCTAATGAGACGGTTGATGGGCAAGTCCTGAACTGCTCAGTTGCCGTTACTTCATTTGCATCTAACAGGTGTTCCCCATTAAAAGCACCCAAATCATTATTTTCTTCCCTTAAATTAGTCAAAAGGTCCTCGGTGGTGGATTGGGTGTCCTCAGTAAAAGCTCCTAACACTGGGCTCCTTAGCTCAATTACAGGACAACAGGTCACTGGAGAGACCATTTGTTTGCTAACCCACATGTTTTGTTCTTGCATATGTTCCTCTGGGTTCTCCATTTGTTTTCTGGTGGTGAACTCATGGCTTGTTTGTTGGTAATTATAATCTTCAGTCTCTATCTGTTCAAAAGAAGATGACAGCGCGAGCCGAGGGGGTTTGGGGGGTGCCGCAGACCCTACGTTGGTACTAATGGCCTGCTCTTTAATTATCTCCTTAGCCTTTTCATTAAGCACGACTTTGTGAGGTATCCTTTCGGGATTGGGTTCGGTTGAGACTTGTTCTTTTGACTCTTTGGACACCTGCGTTTTATGTACGTCAATACCACTTTCCACCACCTCTAGTGCACTTACACCAATGGGAACCATGGAAATAGAGTCCTCTGTTTGGATCGGGGAATCCTGTCTAGTTACATCTCCTCCACCAACAAGGTTGTGCTCCATCAGTACGAATGGTTGGACAGTGGCCAACCTGTTCTCGCATGGGTCAAGAACTGGCGAGTCTACATTACGGGGAGCATGGATGAATGTATTCTTATCTTTGGAAGTATCTGTAGATAAATTACCAAAATACTTAAGTCCTGTAAACCCAGCAGATGGATCATGTGGTGGCGGAAAGTTGGGCAAGACTCTTGTTGATAAAGGAGATAGTTCAATGGACTTTTTTGCATCAATGTTCAAAATTTCAGGCCAACATGTGTCAAGATTTGTGTTATTTAGTTGTAGGTTAAGCCATTCGTCCACCCCTTGAGGAGTTATAAACAAGCCATCTGTCTCCCGGTTGTCTAATGGAGAAGGCGGAGAATATTTCTCAAAGTCACTTATATTATAGTCTTCAGGTTCTGGTGACTGTTGGTAATGACTAGATGTAGGCTGCAATCGACTCGAAGCAAGAGCATCAAACTGCTCTTCCCATCCCGAAACCACAGATGCTTCCGATGTAGAGCTTTGGGTCAGACGCCATTCAGGACGACCACCAGGCACTTGAAAATTGTCGCATTCTCCTTGGTTCGAGTATAGATTCAGATCTTCATTAGAGGTCAATGGACTGTGTTCCTCCACAAGAGAAGAGCCCCTTTCAGCAGCTTCTGAGGTAGCAATAGACCCAGAGGGAAAACTAGAGAAAAAGTGAGTAGGTGAAGAAGTATTTAGTAACTGATCAGAAAGAAAGTCCTCAAAGAAAGGGTTGTTCTGTAAGGAGTTCAGAAATGGGTTTGCGGCAGACAGGCTCCCAAAGACACCACTAGGAGAAGCTCTATGAAGGTTAGTGCTAGGCAAAGCAGAAGCATCTACTGAAGTGGTAGAGTGGGAAAAAGGGCTTGGGGAAGAGAGGGAAGAAGCAGAGGAGCTGGTTTCTACCTGAGGAGACACATCCAGGCTGTGGAGGAAGACAAAACAGTCCTCCGGGTTAGTGCCAAACAACAACAGGGACTATGTTACGCTCGCACAAACTAAGGACTGATTGGAAGTACAAAAAAGGTTTGGAAGAGTGAGTGAGTGATATCAGGGGAAGGGGTTCTCCGAAAATGAGTGATTGGGGAACAGTGCAAGGCAATCAGGGGTTACTCATATCTAACAAAGCATGAAAATCAGACATCATAAATTCAACATAAAATACCATTATAGCATTATACCCCTCCTCAAATCTCAGCCTTGGTACATAATTCACATGTAAAGGTGCCCACTCACTTTAATTAGCAGTTGTCCTAGCTATTCCTCCCATCTCTACGATCAACATGCCGGCTTGGAAAGGGGAATAGACTGGGTACATCAAAATTCGAAGGGCGAGATCGTTCTTACCTTCTAGATCTGTTATTGGGGGGAAAGTTAGGACAGTCCCATATGTACCAGATGGTTCAACCAGCTTTTATTTAGGGCCCATTCGCACCTCATAGTTAACATATACAAAATTGGGAGCTTTCTACGGGGTATAAAGCTAATTGGAGATATATAGTAGCATCCGTCACCCACAGCCCATAATGGCTTCCTGTAATGCACAGCTCATGAGCTGTTCATGACATCCATTAAATGGCTATCCTACAACCCTATGGCTGACGAATGCGATTTCATGGCTTCTGTCACAGGCAGCCTTCCCCCTTTGGTTATTATGGCATCATAGGCGCTGTGAAATCTTATGACATCCTGTAGTATTAATGGATTTAAAAAAAATAAATAAAAAAAAGCCTAAAAAAGTCTAGTTCTTATATACCAAATAGATAGAAAAACCAGGAGGCGATGAAGTAAAAGATCAATTTTTAAACCTCTTTCATATAGGGAGAAAAAATGAATTTGGCATAAGTCAGGGCTCTCTGCTGCCTCACTATTTTGACAGCTCTGTGAGACTTCCTGCTTCTTAGCTAGGAGATAAACCTATGGGGAGCTGAAAAGACTAAGGGGTGTTCGCCCCAGTCTTGATGAGGAAAAGTGCTGGAATTAGACCATCCTAATTCACACGTGTCCACTTTTTACATCCATTGGACATTCAGTATTATAAACCAACAGTTAAAGACACAACGTACAAGATCAAACTGTCATGGTTCCACCTCCCCGTCCACATGGCTAGGGGGTGGAGCGCTGTCTCGGGCCTCACTTCCGGAGCTTGGAAGCTTTAGGCTATGTGCGCACTAGAAATGTGAAGTTTCTCAAGAAAATTTCTTGAGAAACTTCTGGGAGTGAAAGATTTCCGGACCTCCGGAAAAAATCCGCACCAAATCCGCATGCGGATTTGCCGCGATTTTCCCGCGGGTGGTTCCCTGCGGATTTTGCAGGCTGTACTGCCGAAATCCGCAGGGTACCTGCGGAAATAATGGACATGCTCATTTTCTCAAGAAATTTTCTCGAGAAATTCTTCAAGGAAATTTCTTGAGAAAAATCCGCACCAGTGCGCACAGCTATTTTTTTTTTTCATAGAATTTGCTGGGAAATGTCTGCACAAAGATTGCAGACATTTCTCAAGAAATTTCCGCGGCAAATCCGCGGGTAAATCCGCGGGTAAAACGGTCTAGTGCGCACAGAGCCTTAAACTCTGTCATCTCTGGTGAACCAGCGCCGGCTATAAGCTTAGCACTGCTTCGCCTGTGATTGTTGGTCCCTGTAAGTGTCTCCTGATCCGTCCTTCCCCTGTGCTCCGTCTGTGTTCTGTCCCACCTCCTTCCTTCCCCCTTCCTTCCCCCTTTTCCTACCTTCCAACTCGGTTGCTTCCTCTGGTATGGACCTCGGCCTGACCTCGACCCCGCTTTTGCTTGTTCCTCCAGTCTTCTTTCTCACCGTACTGTGTATGACCTGGCCTGCCTGACCATCCCCCGCACGCACGCCCCGTGGCCTCTGTATTCTGGCTGACTCTGCAGGGCAGTGATCCAGCACACACTGTGTGTCCACCTCCATGCTGATTCAGCATTGTGTAGTGTCTTTTCTTGCAGGGCTCCAGCTCCCCCTGGTGGTAGCCTGACACAAACCCACCGTCCTAGGTTGATAAATGACATGTGTCCGGAAAAAATAACGGATGCAACGCGGGTGATCTGTTGTAAAACGGATCAGTTACGTTGTTATTTATTGAAATAATGTTAAAGTACTTTTATTTACATGCACTATTGTTATTCATGGCATTTGCTAATTTCATGCTTTTTTTCTTGCCTTTTAAAGGGAATTTGTCACTTTTTTTTTTTTTTTTGTTATTAATATGGGCATACAAGTGGCATTAGCTATGCCTGTATGCCTCCTGGGTGAGGGGTTGTTTTGCAAAAATCCTCTTTTTTAACATTTATCTTCCAGGCTATGGGGCGTGCACTGCCTGGAAGATAAGCCTGCCTCCGGTCTCCATTATACAGGATTCCTCCTTCTCTTGTGTCCTTGTGATGACGTCAGGTGCGTGGCCGGAAAGCTCCCGCCTGTGCATTCTGCCTGCCGTCCCTGCCCTCCCTGCACTCTTCCGCCCTTCTGTGGGCACAGGTGCGCAGGCGCCGGGGAGTCACTGCTGCTTCACCGTGCAGGGACAGACGACAGGCAGAGTGCGCAGGCGCAGGATTTCCAGCCGCTCACCTAAAGGAACAACGACTCTGAAGACTCTGAAGAGAAGGGTAGGAGGAATCCTGTATAATGAAGACTGGAAGCAGTGGTATTTTCCAGGCAGCACGCCCCATAGCCTGGAAGCTAGAAGATATAAAAAGAGGATTTTCCCAAAACAACCCCTCATCCAGGAGGCATACAGGTATGGCTAATTTCACCTTTATGCCAAATTAGCATCAAATATATTTCGTATTTTTATGACAAAGTATTAATTTGCCTTAAAAGCTCCTTTAAGTAATAGTGGTCAGCCAACAAAAGAGC
Organism: Anomaloglossus baeobatrachus; assembly: GCF_048569485.1. Taxonomy (NCBI): domain Eukaryota; kingdom Metazoa; phylum Chordata; class Amphibia; order Anura; family Aromobatidae; genus Anomaloglossus; species Anomaloglossus baeobatrachus. The sequence continues at coordinate 29,256,523 of NC_134353.1, forward strand.
ATGAAGTTTGGACGGTGTATGAGGCCCGAATATCATCTCTATTGGCAGCACAGCTTCTCATGTAAACTGTGGACGTGCTGCTGAAAGTATCCACATTGCAGTGCTTTCAAAGAGTATTAACACCCCATGAACTTTTCCATATTTTTTTCACATTACACCCACAAACTTAAAAAAGTGTATTTTATTGGGATTTTATGCGATACCAACACTAAGTAGCTGATCTGTAGAGGCCTGTGAACATCAGGGATCAAACAGCATCATGAAAAGCAAGGAACACACCAGACAGGTCAGGGATAAAGTTGTGGAGAAGAGTAAAGCAGGGTTAGGTTATTAAAAAAAAAAAAAAAAAATAAAAAAATTGCTCAAACTCTGAACATCTCAGAGGTTTGTCAAATTCATCATTCGAAAATGGAAGGAGTACGGCATTACTGGAAACCTACCAAGGAGGAGAGCACTAATTAGGGAAGAAGCCAATAAGCTCATGGTCACTGGAAGAGCTGCAGAGATCACAGCTCAGGGGGAGAATATGTCTGCAAGAAAACTATTAGTTGAATAAACCACAAATATGGCCTTTATGGAAGAGCTAATAGAAGAAAGACATTTTTGAAAACCATAAGAAGTCCCATTTGCAAAAATCCATGTAGGGGACATAGTGATCAAGAGGAGGAAGGTTCTCTGGTCAAATGAGACCAAGGGAGAACATTTTGGGTTAAATGCAAAACTATGTGTGGCGAAAAACTACTGTGCATCATTCTGAAAACACCATCCCCACCGTTATACATGGTGGAAGCAGCATCCTGCTGTGGGAAGACTTTTCTTCAGCAAGGGCAGGGAAGGTGGTCAGATGTGAGGAGAAGATGGATGGAGCCAATACAGGTCAATTCTGGGGGAAAACTAAAATTGCAAATCACACTGAAAACACCATCCCCACAGTCATGCATAGTGGAGGCAGTATCCTGGAGGAAAACCTGTTTGAGCCTGCAAAAGACTTAAGACCGGGACGTAGGTTCTCCTTCCAGCAGGACAACGACTCTAAACATGCTGACAGAGCTACAGATCAAAGTATATCCATGTTGGCCCAGTCACAGTCCAGACTGAAATCCCACTGAGAACCTGTGATAAGACGTGAAAGTTGCTGATCACAGACGTCTCCATCCAGTCTCACTAAGCGAGAGTGCAAAGAAGAAGAGGAAAATGTCACCTCTAGATGAGCTAAGTAATATGAGAGCATCAAGAGGTTGGAGCAGAGTGACTGATTACAGGACTGTGTCACCAAATAGGCGGTGTGTTGTTTCAATATAATCAGTGTTTTATCAGCAGGAGATTATCATTACAATTTGGCATGTGGTGGATAAAACGTATCAGTATAAACTATACAAAGAAAGCGATGAACAACTGAGCTTTACTTAATCTGCAGCACAGCACCCAGTATACTAAGTGATACATCGATGGAATCGGGGTCTCTGTCCCTACCAGATTACATAGCAAAAACATGCTGACAGATTCCCTTTAACCCCTTCACGACCGGCCGATTTTTCGCTTTCCGTTTTTTTCTCGCCATTCTTTTTCTGAGAGACGTAACTTTTTTATTTTTCAGTCAATATGGTCATGTGAGGGCTCATTTTTTGCGGAACGAGCTGTACTTTTAAATGAAACCATGAGTTTTACCATATAATGTACTGGAAAACGGTAAAAAAATTCCAAATGCAGAAAACTTGCAAAAAAAATGCGATAGCACTATTGTTTTTGAGATATTTTATTCACTGTGTTTACTATATGGTAATACTGATGTGTGGGTGTGATGCCTCAGGTCAGTGCGAGTTCGTAGACACCAAACATGTATAGGTTTACTTTTATATAAGGGGTTAAAAAAAAAAAAATCGGAAGTTTGACAGAAAAAAGTGGCGCACGTTTTACGCCATATTCCGTGACCCGTAGCGTTCTCATTTTTCGGGATCTATGGCTCAGTGACTGCTTATTTTTTGCGTCTCGAGCTGACGTTTTTAACGGTAGCATTTTTGCGCAGATGCTACGTTTTGATCGCCTCTTATTGCATTTTGCGCAAAAGTTGTGGCGACAAAAAAACGTCGTTTTGGTGTTTGGAATTTTTTTGCCACTACGCCGTATACAGATCAGATTAATTGATTTTATATTTTGATAGATCGGGCGTTTCTGAACGCGGCGATACCAAATGTGTGTATATTTTTTATTTTTTTAACCCTTTAATTTTCAATGGGGGGTGATTTGAACTTTTAGGTTTTTTGTTTTTTTTTTAATTTTTTAAAACTTTTTTTTTTAACTTAATTTTACTAGTCCCCCTAGGGGGCTATTGCGATCAGCAATCTGATCGCTCTGCACTATCTGGTGATCACAGCTATACAGCTGTAAACAGCATATACAGCGAAAGTGAAAGTAAGTCATGTGTAGTACAGGAGTCATCACATGACCCTGTGCTACCATGACAACTAACAGAAGTCACGTGATCGCGTCACGTGACTTCCGGTATCAGGCGGTAAGTAAAAGTTTACCGCGATCGCGCTTAGAATGGCGCTGTCGCATATTGACAGCGCCATATAAGGGGTTAATCGGCACGAGCAGATAACGATTCTGCTCGTGCCTAGCAGGCACACATCTCAGCTGTGAAAATCAGCTGAGATGTGCGCCGATCGCGGCATGCTGACGCCATCAGACCGCGGGCCGTAAAATTACGTCCTAGCGGTCATAAAGGGTTTAAGAGGAGTTGGCTGAAGTCATGGCTCTTTGCCGTCTCGCTATTGACATCTTGGTAAAAGCTTCATTTACACGAGCCAAATCCGCTGGATCCCAACGGTAACGACCACCGCTCACGACAATCGTGTAATGTGAATGGGTTCGATGACTGAACGTCGAGTAGGCGAGCTAAAGAATGCGCACTCCAACTTAAGCAAATGATTCTTCACTCGATCAATGACTAGACTGACAAAAAGGAGGAGTCCTAAACCGGGCTGGTAGTGCTCTATGGCAATAGGTCAATAGTTGTTGGAGCTTTGGAACTACCGGTTTCCCTGAAAATCAGACAGTCATATTTTTTTGCCCTGAAAAACACACTAGGCTTATTTTGGGGAAATCACGGGTTGGAGGAAAGGTTATCCCCCCAAAAAAGCAGACCCCACATCCAGGAGACTCATACTTACCTGACCCAGGACATCTGCGTCGCTCCCAGGTCCTCAGCGCACACGCCTTGCAGGTCCTCGTCTTTTCCCCAGCAGTCCTCACTTGCTTCTGGCTGGCCAGCACTCACACATACAATGATACTATATTGCTTCCGACAGACAGGGGGGCCTGGGATGCTGTGAACGTGAAGACCTGCGGTGGAGTGCATTGAGGACATGTGGTGGAACACATGTATTCCACATCGTCCCAGGTCACCGGAGCAGTACGGTATCACCGCATGTGTTAGTGTGTTCCACCGCAGGTCCTCAAGGCGTTCCTCCACGTCACAGGTCACAGAAGCAGTGTGATATCACTGTGTGTGTGTGTGTGTGTGCTTTCCACCACAGGTCCTCAAGGCGTTCTTCCACGTCACAGGTCACAGAAGCAGTGCGATATCCGTGTGTGTGTGTGTTTTCCACCACAGGTCCTCAAGGCGTTCCTCCACATCCAAGGTCACAGAAGCAGTGCGATATCACCGCATTTGTGTGTGTGCTTTCCACCATAGGTCCTCAAGGCGTTCTTCCACGTCCCAGGTCAAAGAAGCAGTGCGATATCACCGCATTTGTGTGTGTGCTTTCCACCACAGGTCCTCAAGGCGTTCCACCACGTCCCAGGTCACGGAAGCAGTGCGATATCACCGCATTTGTCTGTGTGCTTTCCACCACAGGTCCTCAAGGCGTTCCTCCACGTCCCAGGTCACTGAAGCAGTGCGATATCGCCGCATTTGTGTGTGTGCTTTCCACCACAGGTCATCTAGGCGTTTCACCATGTCCCAGCTCACCAGAGCAGTATGGCATCACTGCGTGCCGTGTGTGTGTGTGTGTGTGTGTGTGTGTGTGTTTGTTTTAACGTTCCACTGCAGGTCCTCAAGGTGTTCCACCACATCCCAGGTCACCGGAGCAGTACAGTATCACCACGCGTGTGCGTGCGTGCCTATTCCATCACGGGTCTCCATGCGTTCCACCACATACCAGGTCACTGGAGCAGTACGGCATCACCACGTGTGTGTGTTTGTGTTCCACTGCAGGTTTCGATGCGTTCCACCCCTTCCCAGGCCACTGGAGCAGTACTGTATCACCAGATGTGCAAATGTGTTCCACCGAAGGTCTTCAAAGCATTTCTCCATGTCCCAGGTCACAGAAGCAGTACGCTATCACTGCATATGTGTGTGTGTGTGCTTTCCATCACAGGTCCTCAAGACATTCCACCACGTCCCTGGTCACCGGAGCAGTATGGCATCACCACGCGTGTGCATGCGTGCCCATTCCATCACAGTTGTCGACGCGCTCCACCACATCCCAGGTCACAGGAGCAGTACGGTACCACCGCGCGCATGTGTTTGTGTGTTCGCGTGCGTGTGTTTTCCACCACAGGTCCTCAAGGCATTCCACCACGTCCCAGATCACCTGAGCAGTACGGTATCACCGAGTGTGTGTGCTCCACCACAGGTCTTATGCGTTCCATCACAGGTCCTCGCGTTTCACAGTGTCCCGGTCTGGTGAGTGTGATTTTGGAGTCTGTTTTCTCTCTTTTGGGAGGTGTTCGCTTTCTACAATGAAGTGTCCTGCAGTGTTCTGTAACTTTAGCTGCATGAACACTGCATTACTGAACCACAACTAGGACTTATTTTCGTGGTAGGGCTTCGTGGAGTAGGTCTTATATTTAAGCCTTACTCCAAAAAGGCCAAAAAATTCCTGCTAGGACTTGCTTTCGGGGAATCATGGTAGTACAGATTCACGATTGTCAAAGAAGGGAATTTTGTTACTTACCGTAAATTCCTTTTCTTCTAGCTCTTATTGGGAGACCCAGACGATTGGGTGTATAGCTACTGCCTCCGGAGGCCACACAAAGCATTACACTAAAAAGTGTAAGGCCCCTCCCCTTCTGGCTATACACCCCCAGTGGGATCACTGGCTCACCAGTTTTAGTGCAAAAGCAAGAAGGAGGAAAGCCAATAACTGGTTTAAACAAATTCACTCCGAGTAACATCGGAGAACTGAAAACCGTTCAACATGAACAACATGTGTACCCGCAAACAAACCAAAAATCCCGAAGGACAACAGGGCGGGTGCTGGGTCTCCCAATAAGAGCTAGAAGAAAAGGAATTTACGGTAAGTAACAAAATTCCCTTCTTCTTCGGCGCTCTATTGGGAGACCCAGACGATTGGGACGTCCAAAAGCTGTCCCTGGGTGGGTAAAGAAATACCTCATGTTAGAGCTGCAAGACAGCCCTCCCCTACGGGGAGGCAACTGCCGCCTGCAGGACTCTTCTACCTAGGCTGGCGTCCGCCGAAGCATAGGTATGCACCTGATAATGTTTGGTGAAAGTGTGCAGACTCGACCAGGTAGCTGCCTGGCACACCTGTTGAGCCGTAGCCTGGTGTCGTAATGCCCAGGAAGCACCCACAGCTCTGGTTGAATGGGCCTTCAGCCCTGATGGAACCGGAAGCCCAGCAGAACGGTAGGCTTCAAGAATTGGTTCCTTGATCCCTCTAGCCAGGGCGGCCTTAGAAGCCTGCGACCCTTTGCGCTGACCAGCGACAAGGACAAAGATTGCATCCGAACGGCGCAAGGGCGCCGTGCGGGAAATGTAGATTCTGAGTGGTCTCACCAGATCTAACAAATGTAAATCCTTCTCATGAACTGCATGAGGACAAAACGAAGGCAAGGAGATATCCTGATTAAGATGAAAAGAGGATACCACCTTCGGGAGAAACTCCTGAATGGGGCGCAGCACTACCTTGTCCTGGTGGAAGACCAGGAAGGGAGTCTTGGATGACAGCGCTGCCAGCTCAGACACTCTCCGAAGAGATGTGATCGCTACCAGAAAAACCACGTTCTGGGATAGTCTAGAAAGTGAAACCTCCCTCAGAGGCTCGAAGGGCGGCTACTGGAGGGCAACTAGTACCCTGTTCAGATCCCATGGATCTAACGGCCGCTTGTACGGGGGAACGATATGGCAAACCCCCTGTAGGAACGTGCGCACCAGAGGAAGGCGTGCCAAACGCCTCTGAAAAAAGACGGATAGCGCCGATACCTGACCTTTAAGGGAGCCGAGCGCCAAACCTTTTTCTAACCCAGATAGCAGGAAGAAAGAAAGGTAGGCAATGCAAATGGCCAGGGAGACACTCCCTGAGCAGAGCACCAGGATAAGAATATCCTCCACGTTCTGTGGTTCTTAGCGGACGTGGGCTTCCTAGCCTGTCTCATGGTGGCAACGACCCCGTGGAATAATCCTGAAGACGCTAGGATCCAGGACTCAATGGCCAGACAGTCAGGTTCAGGGCCGCAGAATTCCGATGGAAAAAACGGCCCTTGGGACAGTAAGTCTGGTCGGTCTGGTAGTGCCCACGGTTGGCCGACCGTGAGCTGCCACAGATCCGGATACCACGCCCTCCTCGGCCAGTCTGGGGCGACGAGTATGACGCGGCTGCAATCGGATCTGATCTTGCGTAGCACTCTGGGCAAGGGTGCCAGAGGTGGAAACACATAAGGGAGCCGGAACTGCGACCAATCTTGCACTAGGGCGTCTGCCGCCAGCGCTCTTTGATCGCGAGACCGTGCCATGAAGGTTAGGACCTTGTTGTTGTGCCGGGACGCCATTAGGTCGACGTCCGGCCTTCCCCAGCGGCGACAGATTTCCTGAAACACGTCCGGGTGAAGGGACCATTCCCCTGCGTCCATGCCCTGGCGACTGAGGAAGTCTGCCTCCCAGTTTTCTACGCCGGGGAAGTGAACTGCGGATATGGTGGAGGCCGTGGCATCCACCCACATCAGAATCCGCCGGACTTCCTGGAAGGCTTGCCGACTGCGTGTCCCTCCTTGGTGATTGATGTATGCCACCGCTGTGGAGTTGTCCGACTGAATTCGGATCTGCTTTCTTTCCAGCCACTGCTGGAAGGCTAGTAGGGCAAGATACACTGCTCTGATTACCAGAACATTGATCTGAAGGGTGGACTCCTGCTGAGTCCACGGACCCTGAGCCCTGTGGTGGAGAAAAACCGCTCCCCACCCTGACAGACTCGCGTCTGTCGTGACCACCGCCCAAGACGGTGGTAGGAAGGATCTTCCCTGTGATAATGAGGTGGGAAGAAGCCCCCATTGCAGAGAGTCCTTGCCGTCTGTGAAAGGGATACTTTCCTGTGCAGGGATGTTGACTTCCCGTCTCATTGGCGGAGAATGTCCCATTGAAGTGGACGCAGATGAAACTGCGCAAACGGAACCGCCTCCATTGCCGCCACTACCTTCCCGAGGAAGTGCATGAGGCGTCTTAAGGAGTGCGACTGACCTTGAAGGAGAGTCTGCACCCCAGTCTGTAGTGACCGCTGCTTGTCCAGCGGAAGCTTCACTACCGCTGAGAGGGTATGAAACTCCATTAGTGATTGGGTCGTGACAGGTTTGACTTTGAGAAGTTGATGATCCACCCGAACGTCTGGAGAGTCTCCAGCGCAACATTCAGGCTGAGTTGGCATGCCTCTTGAGAGGGTGCCTTGACAAGTAGATCGTCCAAGTAAGGGATCACAGAGTGTCCCTGTGAGTGCAAGACTGCTACCACTGCCGTCATGACCTTGGCGAGCACCCGTGGGGCTGTCGCCAGCCCGAATGGCAGAGCTACGAACTGAAGATGGTCGTTTCCTATCACGAAATGTAGAAAAACATTGGTGCTCTGTAGCAATCGGCACGTGGAGATAAGCATCTTTGCTGTCTATTGATGCTAGGAAATTTCCTTGAGACATTGAGGCAATGACGGAGCGGAGGGTATCATCCGGAACCGCCTGGCCTCCACGTGCTTGTTGAGCAGTTTTAGGTCCAGAACGGAACGGAAAGAGCCATCCTTGTTTGGCACCACAACCAGATTGGAGGAAAACCGTGTCTTGTTCCTGAAGAGGAACCGGGATTACCACTCCTTCTGCCTGCAGAAGAGCATCTGCTCGGTGGGGAGGTGGGGACGATCTGAAGAATCGAGTCGGAGGACGAGAACAGAACTCTGTCCTGTGCACGTGGGCACACTGTCCCTCACCCACCGGTCTGTGACCTGTGGCAGCTAAATGTCGCCAAAGGCGAGCGAGTCTGCCATCAACCGCGGATGCGGAAAGATGAGAGAGCTGAGAGTCATGAGGAGACCGCCTTGGTAGCGGTTCCTCCGGCTGCCTTCCTTGGGCGTGATTGAGCCCGGCCGGCAGCTGAGCCCCTCTGAGGCTTTTCAGCCCTTTTGGACGAGGACAATTGGGACCTGCCCGAGCCTGGGAAGGACCGAAACCTCGACTGTCCTTCCAGGACAGCATTAATAGGGTAAGTCGCAATGCAGACATTGCGAGGTTACGGACGCCCCTGCGGCACAGATGTACCTGTGCTCAAGACCAGCTGCGCAAGAACAGCTGAAGAGCTTAGGGTGCCCATACGGCTGTGAATGCCGGAGCAACCGACACGCCGATAGCCTCATAGACAGATTTCAACCAGAGTCCATCTGTCTGTCAATGGCATCTGTAAGTGAAGTCCCATCTCCACTGCAACTATGGCTCTAGCCGCAAGCCTGGAGATCGGAGAATCCACCTTTGGACCCTGGGTCCAACGCCTGACCACGTCAGGGGGAAAGTGATAACGTGTATCCTTAATACGTTTGGAGAAAACGCTTATCTGGGAAGCGTGGTGTTCCTGGACTGCTTCTCTGAAGTCAGCGTGGCCAGAACAATACTCAATATAAGCTTGAGCTACTGAAATGGGACTTCTCCTGCTGTGAAGCTGACTCCTCCGCTGGGGGAGCTGAGGGAGAAAAGATCCAACATTCCATTGATGGACGCTATTGGATCATTCCTTATGGCGTCATCATCCGGTGTATCCGGAGTGAGAGGGTGTCAGGATCAAAGTCCTGATGAGCTACGTCTGCCTCATCATACAGAGAGCCTCCTGGGACCCCCCCGGAGCACCGATTTTATTCCAAGTGAGGGTGGCCAGGGAGCAATGATCCAGATTGCCCAAGGCCTGTCCGGACTGCAAGTCTCTATGTCATTGCAACTCCGTCCCTGTCCTTGGACAGGGTTGAGAGGTGGTTCTTTTGGCCACGTCAAGTAGAGACCCCGGCTGACCAAGTGCTACAGGGGAGCATTGCACACAATGGGGAGCAGTGCCGTGGAACAGTATCACATGCAGTAAAAACAGCATCGAAAGCCTGTGTTGCTTATATGCTGCTGCCGACTTATAGAGCCAAGAATGGCGACCGTACAGTGCAATGTATATCATACAAGCATAAAGTACAAATGAACACTGCAGCACATGCAATACAAGCAGCATAGAAAGCCTGCTTTTCTGCTGCTGTAGACTAGCCATCTAGGGGAATATAGCCCAGAATAGCGACCATACAGTGCAATGTATAGCATACAAGCATAAGTACAAATGAACACTGCAACACCTGCAATACAAGCAGCATAGAAAAAAACCTGTGCCTCAGCACCCTTGCTTTTCTGCTGCTGTAGTCTAGCCATTCTATGGCGAATATAGCCAAGACTAGCGACCGTACAGTGCAGTGTATAGCATACAAGCATAAATACACATGAACACCTCAGTACGTGCAATACAAGCAGCATAGAAAGCCTGTGCCTTAGCACCCATGCTTTCCTGCTGCTGATGTGTCGCCATCTAAGAGGGCATATAGCCCAAAATAGCGACCTATGCAGTGTAAGCTTAAAATACAAATAGACAAACTGCGGTATTTAGTGCCAGCACCCCAGGTGCCTCTTACCGCCCGCCTATAAGCGGGTGTGTGGTCGCCCTAGTCCTGTGCCTGGTTGCCCAGAGTCCGTTCTCCCAGCTCGGGCTGCAGGAATGGCTGCCGGCGTCCTTCTCCAGCTCGTGTGAGTAGGGGCGGGCCGTGGGCGTGCCCCAAGTCAGAGCGGGAAACCGGCGTCCCACAGTGTCTAGTGAGAGAGCTGGAGCATGTAAATAAGGCTCCAGCCCTCGGCGCTGCTGATTGTACAGCGTCTCTCCCCTACCCTGATTGACAGGGTGGGGGCGGGAACGAAGCGGAGCTAGGCCGCAAAAGCCGGGGACTGGATTTATAAGCGCCGCCGCCGTAAAAGCGCGGTCGGCGCTAAGTCCCCGGCGCACTACAAGTCCCAGCCGCGCCGCCGCTCCCGGAGCGTCCGGCGCGGTAGTTCCCAATAAATAAAGTCACTCAGCTAGGCTGCAGTGACTGTAACCCTTTACTGTCCCCGGCGCACTAGCACACCCAGCAAGTCTGGAGTGTGCTGTGCCTGTGTGTACGGGGACACAGAGTACCTGAATGGTGCAGGGCCATGTCCCTGAACGGCACTCCCGCTCCACATCCAGCAGGTTCAATGGGTCTGTGGATGGAGCCCGGCCTCAGGGCTTTGGGGCCGGTAAGATCCCACTTCCTCAGAGCCCCTCAGGGGGATGGGGAAGGAAAACAGCATGTGGGCTCCAGCCGCCGTACCAGCCATAGGTACCTCAACCTTACAAACCACCAGTGGGGTGAGAAGGGAGCATGCTGGGGGCCCCATATGGGCCCTCTTTTCTTCCATCCGATATAGTCAGCAGCTACTGCTGACTAAACAGTGGAGCTATGCGTGGATGTCTGACCTCCTTCGCACAAAGCCGAAAACTGGTGAGCCAGTGATCCCACTGGGGGTGTATAGCCAGAAGGGGAGGGGCCTTACACTTTTTAGTGTAATGCTTTGTGTGGCCTCCGGAGGCAGTAGCTATACACCCAATCGTCTGGGTCTCCCAATAGAGCGCCGAAGAAAAAATGTTTTGACTAGAAACAAGGCAGTTGCAGAGCAATATTTACTTTCTGTACGGTGTTCTGTATTTACTGTATGACGTCACCTCCTTGCATCTGATTGGCCGGCAGTAGCCATTGATATAGTGCAGACCGCTCCTCTGCGCGCCACCGCAAATTATTCTATTGTAGTCAAGTCCTGCTGACGCCAATCCCTGAGCATAGAGCTGCGATGGTCACGGGCCGCAACAAGCAGGTGCGTGCTCACAATCAGGACCCGCTGCGTCCTGGGCGCGGCGGGTCCTGTAGGTCTCCTCCGTAGGAGACCGCAGCTGCCCGTGATCAGGGTTCGGGGTGCTGCGGTCTCCTCACTGTGTTCTCCCTAGAGAGGATGTGTGACTCCGCAGCATAAATTCACATGCTGCGGCCTCTGCATAAATATACGCATAAATAAATAAATCCCATCCACTCTGCTTGTACTGTACATCACAGGGTTTTGGACGCAGCTGAAGCTTGCTGCATTCAAAACTCTGCAAACACTGGTCGTGGGCACACAGGGAACAGAGGAAAGGGTGGCCACAATACCACAAGGATGAGTACAGTACTGCAGGACACAAGAATGAGCACAATGCTACAAGGATGGGCACAATGCTACAAGGATGGGCACAATGCTACAAGGATGGGCACAATACTACTGGGCACAATACTACAAGGCACAATTATGGGCACAATACTACAGGGCACAAGGATGGGCACAATACTACAAGGATGGGCACAATACTACAAGGATGGGCACAATACTACAAGGATGGGCACAATGCTACAAGGATGGGCACAATACTACAAGGATGGGCACAATACTACAAGGATGGGCACAATACTACAAGGATGGGCACAATGCTACAAGGATGGGCACAATGCTACAAGGATGGGCACAATGCTACAAGGATGGGCACAATGCTACAAGGATGGGCACAATGCTACAAGGATGGGCACAATATTACAAGGATGGGCACAATATTACAAGGATGGGTACAATACTACAGGGCACAATACTACAGGGCACAAGGATGGGCACAATACTACAGGGCACAAGGATGGGCACAATACTACAGGGCACAAGGATGGGCACAATACTACAGGGCACAATACTACAAGGATGGGCACAATACTACAAGGATGGGCACAATACTACAGGGCACAAGGATGGGCACAATGATGGGCACAATACTACAGGGCACAAGGATGGGCACAATACTACAGGGCACAAGGATGGGCACAATACTACAGGGCACAAGGATGGGCACAATACTACAGGGCACAAGGATGGGCACAATACTACAGGGCACAATACCACAAGGATGGGCACAATACTACTGGGCACAATATTACAAGGATGGGTATAATACTACTGGGCACAATATTACAAGGATGGGCACAATACCACAAGGATGGACACAATACTACTGGGCACAAGGATGGGCACAATACTACAGGGCACAAGGATGGGCACAATACTACAGGGCACAAGGATGGGCACAATACTACAGGGCACAAGGATGGGCACAATACTACAGGGCACAAGGATGGGCACAATACTACAGGGCACAATACCACAAGGATGGGCACAATACTACTGGGCACAATATTACAAGGATGAGTACAATACTACTGGGCCCAATACTACAGGGCACAAAGATGGGCACAATACTACAGGGCACAATACCACAAGGATGGGTGTCATGATTCAGTGACAGGAGGATCAGAACAAGGACAAAAACTCGAAAACCCAAAAAATAACCAGAGTGGCTGGAACCTTAACGGACTGCAGACCTAATACTGACACAACTGTAAGTAGCCGTGGGGCATGTCTACGATGACCTGGTCGCCTCGACACAGCCGGAGAACTAAATATTCTTACAGAGAGAAATATTAGAAAAGCTAATCTGCCTCGGAGCAGTCCCCAAAGATAGAGATAGCCCCCCCACATATAATGACTACGTTGATATAGGAAAACACAATACGTAGCTAGAGAATAGATTCAGCAAAGATGAGGCCCAAACTATCTGCATAGGAAAGAGCACTGATAGCAGCCGTAAAAACTCTAGTAAATACCAGCACGCCTGATATGGAATAATACTAAGCCTACACATGCTCTCCCCCACTATATCAGTACTCTGGTGTTACTGGGATCCAAGAAAAACACTGATATAGAGGAGGACTGAATTTTGTACCAAGCATGACTAAACAAAAATACATAGCAGAATATGGAACAAGGTACACAGATACTCCCAGCAGGGAATGATCCAACTTCACCAAGAACTCCGCGCAGGCAAAATAACAAGAAAGTGAAAACCATAAGCAGAGGTACAAAGACCAACTTATCTGAGAAGAGTTCTGGTAGAGAAAAAGGCTGGTTTCAGAATGTCCTTAGCACACACGAGATACATTGAGCACCGGCATGATGGAACAGGAGGAAACTACTCAGTTATATAGGCCCAATCCGAATGGCCTGATTGACAATCCTCCTTAGCTGTCTGTTTTCCATTCAGCAAGTCAACTACACTACCAGCACTGACCACAAGAGGGAGCCACAAACTGAAATCTAATTCAAATGTATTCACAACAGATGGGCCAATACTACTGGACACAATACCACAAGGATAGGGGACATTACTATATTAAAATATATATATAAATATATATATATATATATATATATATATATATATATATATATATATATATATATATATATATATATATATACACACAGATATAAAGAAGGGAATTTTGTTACTTACCGTAAATTCCTTTTCTTCTAGCTCCTATTGGGAGACCCAGACGATTGGGTGTATAGCACTGCCTCCGGAGGCCACACAAAGCATTACACTAAAAAGTGTAAGGCCCCTCCCCTTCTGGCTATACACCCCCCGTGGGATCACGGGCTGCTCAGTTTTAGTGCTAAAGCAAGAAGGAGGAAAGCCAATAACTGGTTTAAACAAATTCACTCCGAAGTAACATCGGAGAACTGAAAACCGTTCAACATGAACAACATGTGTACCCGAAAAAAACCAACAATCCCGAAGGACAACAGGGCGGGTGCTGGGTCTCCCAATAGGAGCTAGAAGAAAAGGAATTTACGGTAAGTAACAAAATTCCCTTCTTCTTCGGCGCTCCATTGGGAGACCCAGACGATTGGGACGTCCAAAAGCAGTCCCTGGGTGGGTAAAGAAATACCTCATGTTAGAGCTGCAAAGACAGCCTTCCCCTACGGGGAGGAAACCGCCGCCTGCAGGACTCTTCTACCTAGGCTGGCGTCCGCCGAAGCATAGGTATGCACCTGATAATGTTTGGTGAAAGTGTGCAGACTCGACCAGGTAGCTGCCTGGCACACCTGTTGACCCGTAGCCTGGTGTCGTAATGCCCAGGACGCACCCACGGCTCTGGTAGAGTGGGCCTTCAGCCCTGATGGAACCGGAAGCCCAGCAGAACGGTAGGCTTCAAGAATTGGTTCTTTGATCCATCGAGCCAGGGTGGCTTTGGAAGCCTGCGACCCTTTGCGCTTACCAGCGACAAGGACAAAGAGTGCATCCGAGCGGCGCAGGGGCGCCGTGCGGGAAATGTAGATTCTGAGTGCTCTCACCAGATCTAGCAAATGCAAATCCTTTTCATACCGATGAACTGGATGAGGATAAAAGGAAGGCAAGGAAATATCCTGATTAAGATGAAAAGAGGATACCACCTTAGGGAGAAACTCCTGAATGGGACGCAGCACTACCTTGTCCTGGTGGAACACCAGGAAGGGAGCCTTGGATGACAGCGCTGCTAGCTCAGACACTCTCCGAAGAGACGTGAAAGTGAAACATCCTTCAGAGGCTCGAAAGGCGTCTTCTGGAGAGCAACTAGTACCCTGTTTAGATCCCATGGATCTAACGGCCGTCTGTACGGAGGGACGATATGACAAACCCCCTGCAGGAACGTGCGCACCTGAGAAAGTCGTGCTAGACGCTTCTGAAAAAACACGGATAGTGCCGAGACTTGCCCTTTAAGGGAGCCGAGCGACAAGCCCTTTTCCAACCCAGATTGCAGGAAGGAAAGAAAAGTAGGTAACGCGAATGGCCAGGGGGATACTCCTTGTGCAGAGCACCAGGATAAGAAAATCCTCCACGTTCTGTGGTAGATCTTAGCAGAAGTGTACTTCCTAGCCTGTCTCACGGTGGCAACGACTCCTTGGGATAATCCTGAAGACGCTAGGATCCAGGACTCAATGGCCACACAGTCAGGTTCAGGGCCGCAGAATTCCGATGGAAAAACGGCCCTTGGGACAGTAAGTCTGGTCGGTCTGGTAGTGCCCACGGTTGGCCGACCGTGAGATGCCACAGATCCGGGTACCACGACCTCCTCAGCCAGTCTGGGGCGACGAGTATGACGCGGCTGCAATCGGATCTGATCTTGCGTAGCACTCTGGGCAAGAGTGCCAGAGGTGGGAACACATAAGGGAGCCGGAACTGCGACCAATCTTGCACTAAGGCGTCTGCCGCCAGAGCTCTTTGATCGCGAGACCGTGCCATGAACGTCGGGACCTTGTTGTTGTGCCGCGACGCCATTAGGTCGACGTCCGGCACCCCCCAGCGGCGACAGATTTCCTGAAACACGTCCGGGTGAAGGGACCATTCCCCTGCGTCCATACCCTGGCGACTGAGGAAGTCTGCTTCCCAGTTTTCTACTCCCGGGATGTGAACCGCTGATATGGTGGATGCTCTGTCCTCCACCCACAACAGAATCCGCCGGACTTCCTGGAAGGCTTGTCGACTGCGTGTCCCTCCCTGGTGGTTGATGTATGCCACCGCTGTGGAGTTGTCCGACTGAATTCGGATCTGCTTTCCTTCCAGCCACTGCTGGAAGGCTAGTAGGGCTAGATACACTGCCCTGATTTCCAGAACATTGATCTGAAGGGTGGACTCCTGCTGAGTCTACGTCCCTTGAGCCCTGTGGTGGAGAAAAACTGCTCCCCACCCTGACAGACTCGCGTCTGTCGTGACCACTGCCCAGGATGGGGGCAAGAATGATCTTCCCTGTGATAATGAGGTGGGAAGAAGCCACCATTGCAGAGAGTCCTTGGCCGTCTGGGAAAGGGAGACTTTCCTGTCCAGGGAAGTTGACTTCCCGTCCCATTGGCGGAGAATGTCCCATTGAAGTGGGCGCAGATGAAACTGTGCAAACGGGACTGCTTCCATTGCTGCCACCATCTTCCCTAGGAAGTGCATGAGGCGCCTTAAGGAGTGCGACTGACCATGAAGGAGAGACTGTACCCCTGTCTGTAGTGACCGCTGCTTGTCCAGCGGAAGCTTCACTATCGCTGAGAGAGTATGAAACTCCATGCCAAGATACGTTAGTGATTGAGCCGGTGACAGATTTGACTTTGAAAAGTTGATGATCCACCCGAAAGTCTGGAGAGTCTCCAGCGCAACATTCAGGCTGTGTTGGCATGCCTCTTGAGAGGGTGCTTTGACAAGTAGATCGTCCAAGTAAGGGATCACCGAGTGTCCCTGGGAGTGCAAGACTGCTACCACTGCCGCCATGACCTTGGTGAAAACCCGTGGGGCTGTCGCCAGACCAAATGGCAGAGCTACGAACTGGAGATGTTCGTGTCCTATCACAATGTCTATTGATGCAAGGAAATCTCCTTGAGACATTGAGGCAATGACGGAGCGGAGGGATTCCATCCGGAACCGCCTGGCGTTCACATGCTTGTTGAGCAGCTTTAGGTCCAGAACAGGACGGAACGAGCCGTCCTTTTTTGGAACCACGAAGAGATTGGAGTAAAAACCTTGCCCTTGTTCCTGAAGAGGAACAGGGATCACCACTCCTTCTGCTCTTAGTGAGCCCACCGCCTGCAGAAGAGCATCTGCTCGGTCGGGATGTGGGGAAGTTCTGAAGAACCGAGGCGGAGGACGAGAACTGAACTCTATCCTGTACCCGTGAGACAAAATGTCTGTTACCCACCGGTCCTTGACCTGTGGCAGCCAAATGTCGCAAAAGCGGGAGAGCCTGCCACCGACCGAGGATGCGGAGGGAGGAGGCCGAAAGTCATGAGGCAGCCGCCTTGGAAGCGGTTCCTCCGGTTGCTTTCTTGGGGCATGAGTGAGCCCGCCAGGAATCTGAGCCCCTTTGCTCCTTCTGAGTCCCTTTGGACGAGGAGGATTGGGCCTTGCCGGAGCCTCGAAAGGACCGAAACCTCGACTGCCACCTCCTTTGTTGAGGTTTGCTTGATCTGGGCTGGGGTAAGGAGGAGTCTTTACCCTTGGACTGTTTAATGATTTCAGCCAATTGCTCACCAAACAGTCTGTCTACAGATAGTGGCAAGCTGGTTAAACATTTTTTGGAAGCAGAATCCGCTTTCCATTCTTTTAACCACAAGGCTCTGCGCAAAACCACCGAGTTGGCAGACGCCATTGAGGTACGGCTCGTAGAGTCCAGGACAGCGTTGATAGCATAGGTCGCAAACGCAGACATTTGCGAAGTTAAGGACTCCACTTTCGGCACTGCTGGACGTATGATAGAGTCCACCTGTGCCAGACCAGCTGAAATAGCTTGGAGTGCCCACACGGCCGCGAATGCTGGAGCAAACGACGCGCCGATAGCTTCATAGACAGATTTCAACCAAAGGTCCATCTGTCTGTCATTGGCATCTTTAAGTGAAGCCCCATCCTCCACTGCAACTATGGATCTAGCCGCAAGCCTGGAGATTGGGGGATCCACCTTTGGACACTGGGTCCAGCGTTTGACCACGTCAGGGGGAAAGGGATAACGTGTATCCTTAAGACGTTTGGAGAAACGCTTGTCTGGATAAGCATGGTGTTTCTGGACTGATTCTCTGAAGTCAGCGTGGTCCAGAAAAGTACTCAGTTTACGCTTGGGATACCTGAAATGGAACTTCTCCTGCTGTGCAGCTGCCTCTTCTGCTGAAGGGGCTGGGGGAGAAATATCCAACAGTCTATTGATGGCCGCTATAAGGTCATTTACCATGGCGTCACCATCAGGAGTATCCAGATTGAGAGCGGTCTCAGGATTAGACTCCTGATCACCCTCCTCTGTCTCATCACGCAGAGACTCTTCTCGCTGAGACCCTGATCCGCGTGATGACGTGGAGGGTCTCTCCCAGCGAGCTCGCTTAGGCTGCCTGGGACTGTCATCTGAGTCAGAGCCTTCAGCCTGAGATGCCTGGGACCCCCTTGAAGCACGGATTAACTCCAACTGAGGGGGACCGGGGAACATTGACGCAGCAGTATCCATGGTCTGAGTAACTGGCCTGGCCTGCAAGGTCTCTAGGATTTTTGTCATAGTGACAGACATCTTGTCAGCAAAAACTGCAAACTCTGTCCCCGTCACCGGGACAGGGTTCACCGGTGACTCTGCCTGGGCCACTACCACCATAGACTCCGGCTGACGAAGTGGCACAGGGACCGAACATTGCACACAATGGGGGTCTTTGGAACCTGCCGGTAGATCAGCCCCACAAGCGGCACAAGCAGCGTTCACAGCCTGTGTCTTGGCACCCTTGCGTTTTGCGGATGACATGTTGTCGTCTCCTCAGAGCAATATAGGGTATACAGCCAAGAAGCGACCTTACAGTGCAATATATATATATATATGGTATAGAGAAAAAAATACACCAATATAACACTGTGGCACTAGTGGGGCCAGCACTAATGTGCTGCTTACCGCCCGCTTAACGCGGGTGTGTGGTCGCCAGAAATCCCTTGTCTGGGTCTCCCAGAGCCTGTGTCCGTTCTCCAGCCAGACTGCATGTAGGAATGGCTGCCGGCGTCCTGTGGAGAGGGGCGGGCCCTGGGCGTGCTGCAGACAAAGAGCGGGAACTGGCGTCCCACTGTGCCCAGTGAGAGGGCTGGAGTATGTAAATAAGACTCCAGCCCTCGGCGCTGACCATCGTACAGTGTCTCTCCCTTGCCCTGATTGACAGGGTGGGGGCGGGAACAAAGCGGAGCTAGGCCGCAAAAGCCGGGGACTAGATTTATAAGCGCCGCCGTCGTAAAAGCACGGTCGGCGCTAAGTCCCCGGCGCACCACAAGTCTCAGCCGCGCCGCCGCTCCAGGGGCGGCCGGCGCGGCAGTCCCCAACACATAAAGTCCCTCAGAGAAACTGCAGTGACTGTAACCCCAGCGCGCAGCGCTACTGTCCCCGGCGCACTAGCACATCCAGCAAGTCTGGAGTGTGCGCGGCCTGTCCATACGGGGACACAGAGTACCTGAATGTTGCAGGGCCTTGTCCCTGAATGGTACCCCGCTCCGTATCCAGCAGGTTCTACGGGTCTGTGGATGGAGCCCGGCCTCAGGGCTTGGGGGCCGGTAAGATCCCACTTCCTCAGAGCCCCTCAGGGGGATGGGGAAGGAAAGCAGCATGTGGGCTCCAGCCTCCGTACCCGCAATGGGTACCTCAACCTTAACAAACACCGCCAATAGGAATGGGGTGAGAAGGGAGCATGCTGGGGGCCCTAGTATGGGCCCTCTTTTCTTCCATCCGATATAGTCAGCAGCTACTGCTGACTAAACAGTGGAGCTATGCGTGGATGTCTGACCTCCTTCGCACAAAGCTTGAAAACTGAGCAGCCCGTGATCCCACGGGGGGTGTATAGCCAGAAGGGGAGGGGCCTTACACTTTTTAGTGTAATGCTTTGTGTGGCCTCCGGAGGCAGTGCTATACACCCAATCGTCTGGGTCTCCCAATGGAGCGCCGAAGAAATATTTATTATATATACTCTACACTATGCTTTCGCTAGTGCCTCTGAGTTGCACGGACAGGCTTAGGCATCGACAAGCTTTGCGCTCATTAGTGATCGGGCTAGCAGTAGTCAACTTGCTTGTTACCTCTAGAATCACATGTTGTGGGAAACCAATCACAGTCACTCCCCGCTTTAAGATGGATGAATCTGTCTTCCCATGCCAACTATACCGGTCAGTGTGCTGTTGTGTTCCAGTAACTGGTAATTTACTGTGTGTTGCTTGGTGTGCTCTGGAAACCCTCCCTTTGTCTGGTTATTTCCTCCCTGCTCTTTATTTCCTCCTTATCATATATTTGTCTGATACCTTAATGTGTGCAATCTGTGTCACAGGGTATTTTGCTTTCCCTATTTCTCTATTTCAGTGGGTTCAACCACTCCTGTCCCGGCCTTCCCGTGAGGTGCGGGAGAGGGGGTATTAGATGCCAGGTGTAGGGCAAGGAAGGCAGCCCAGACATCCTCACCATTAGAGGTATCTCTGGGATTAGTGAAAGCTAGGGCCCACTAGCCTGAGGGCCAGGCTTGGAGACCTAGTCCCCTGCTATCCCCTACAACTCTGACAAGCAGTTCAGCTGTCTTTATTCTGAATATACATAAATATGCAGCACAATAACAATGATTCCAGTGTAAAAGATAGAAGCAGAAGGCGATCAGACACAGCAACTAGGGTAAGACCTGCCACGGCTTCTCCTCACTGTCTGCTGTAACCTCGGCATGTAGTTTCATAAGGTTTAAGGTAGACTTAAGTCCATCGATTATAATTAAACCTTTGTTCATCCAGACGTAAAAGGATGTCCTTTGACAATATTGCATGCCTAGGCGGAAAAATCATTAGAGCTCTGTGCTATCCCTTCATGTATTTGTACATTTTAATAAGATCACCCTTAAGCCTTTGCTTTTCCGAATGAATAACCAAGTTTTATAACCTGCGCCTCCTGCAGTCACCCATTCCCTTAATCTTGGTCGCTAGTTTAGCTCGGTCCTCCTTATACACTAAAGACCCTAATTGTACACAGTATTTTATGTCCGGAGACTCAAATAAACCCATTTATAAACAGCTATGTCCTCCTCTATTAGATGAACCCTTTAGAAACAGCTATGTCCTCTAGTAGATGAACCCTTTAGATGCAGCCATGTCCTTCTCTAGTAGATGAACCCTTTAGAAGCAGCTATGTCCTCGTCTAGTGGATGAAGCTTTTAGAACCAGCTATGTCCTCTTCTAGTAGGTGAACCCTTTAGAAGCAGCTATATTTTTCTCTAGTAGATGAACCCTTTAGAAGCAGCTATGTTCTCCTCTAGGAGATGAACCCTTTAGAAGCAGCTGTCCTCCTCTAGTAGATGATCTCTTTAGAAGCAGCCATGTCCTCCTCTAGTAGGTGAACCCTTTAGAAGCAGCTATGTCCTCCTCTAGTAGGTGAACCCTTTAGAAGCAGCCATGTCCTCCTCTAGTAGGTGAACCCTTTAGAAGCAGCTATGTCCTCCTCTAGTAGATGAACCCTTTAGAAGCAGCTATGTCCTCCTCTAGTAGGTGAACCCTTTAGAAGCAGCCATGTCCTCCTCTAGTAGGTGAACCATTTAGAAGCAGCTATGTCCTCCTCTAGTAGGTGAACCCTTTAGAAGCAGCTATGTCATCTTCTAGTAGATCAACCATTTAGAAGCAGCTATGTCCTCCTCTAGTAGATGAACCCTTTAGAAGCAGCTATGTCCTTCTTTAGTAGGTGAACCCTTTAAAAACAGCTGTGTTTTCCTCTAGTAGGTGAACCCTTTAGAAGCAGCCATGTCCTCCTCTAGTAGGTGAACCCTTTAGAAGCAGCCATGTCCTCCTCTAGTAGGTGAACCCTTTAGAAGCAGCTATGTCCTCCTCAAGTAGGTGAACCCTTTCGAAGCAGCTATATCCTCCTCTAGTAGATGAGCCTTTTAGAAGCAGTAATGTTCTGTTACATATTAAATAGTGATGAGTGAACTGCTTGGTGCTAGGTAAGTATGAGCATTTTGATGCTTGGTACTCATGTACTGAGAATAATGAAAGTCAACGGGGAACTCAAGCATTTTTCCAGAATTTTTTTGGGAAAAAAAAAAAAGTGATCGAGGTCCCCAATGACTTCCATCATACTCCGTAAAAGAGTACCAAGCATCAAAACGTTTGTTACGTTTAATGAGCACCGATCAGTTCAATCATCACAAATATTAACCCTTTAAAAACAGCTATATCCTCCTGCTGAGTCTGAAATGCATAATTTAGACTTCTCATTACATGGCTGGTGATTATTATTCAGTCCCACTGACAGGAGACCAATGTCACACTAAAGATAAGTTTTGTCTGCTTTGACTTTGACAGATTCGATGCCCATGGGGGGATTGATGAAATAATCTAGCATGTTTTCACTTCGCTTTTGAGAAATCTTTGAAAAAAATAAGTTAAAATGGTGGTATTTTAGTGGTATTTTATGGGCAGCGACTCGACACTGGAACGGGCAGATTTTTCTGCCATGAATCCCGACCAGCAGGCTCCACATACTTATTGTGAAGCATTTGCTCCCCCCAAAGAGGATATATCCTCGAAAAGAGAACATTCACTAAATTTTGCATTCTGGTATAACAAATGTAAAACCTGTGTCCTGTAATAGGGAAGGAAATCATCTGATCTGCACATAAGATGGTGCTGAAAGCAGCGATTCCCAACTAGGGCTCCCGAGAATCAGGTTGGGGTCTCCAGAAGGCAGCAGTAAGCCCCTGGGGAACAGTGGGGGCAAGCGACGCAGGGAACATGACACAAAAGCTCCACATATTGAGGTAGGATTGTGGATAGGGGATTGCTAGCAGAGGAAACTATTTTAGGCGTTGACTGCGAGTGATACATTTCTAGAATTTTTCACCTTGCTGTTGGTTTTCATATCAGATCTGATGCCAAAATCCAAGTGAAAGCTGCACGCTTTGGACGCTAGTGGATTAATCCCAACCCCGGTCACATCAGTGGGGTATCGCTAAAATCCACAGGCCATATAACCGCTATAGGGCCTGTGAACTGAGGGGGTCTGATACAAATGGCCCTGCCACCTCATACCCCCAACATGTGGATTACAGATACAGCTGAAAACTATGTCGGCTCCCTGTGCATCTAAGTCACAGAACAGCAGGCAGACTCACATCACTGTACAAAAGCTCAGTCCACACACCGCAACGACCGGAGCAGGGCATAGAGGAAACAGGGCTAGGTGAGGGTGATTTTTGTCAGTCAGCACTTGTGTTGGGAAACTGGGAGGACATCATACAGTGTGTGGGGGGAATGTACCGTGGGGACATCATACAGTGTGTGGGGGGGATGTACCGTGGGGACATCATACAGTGTGTGGGGGGAATGTACCGTGGAGACATCATACTGTGTGTGGGGGAAATGTACTGTAGGGACATCATACTGTGTGTGGGGGGGGGAATGTACTGTGGAGACATCATACTGTGTGTGGAGGGGGAATGTACTGTGGAGACATCATACTGTGTGTGGGGGAAATGTACTGTAGGGACATCATACTGTGTGGGGAAATGTACTGTGGGGACATCATACTGTGTGGGGAAATGTACTGTGGGGACATCATACTGTGTGTGGGGGAATGTACTGTGGGGACATCATACTGTGTATGGAGGAATGTACTGTGGGGACATCATACTGTGTGGGGGGAATGTACTGTGGGGAAATCATATAGTGTGTGCGGGGGGGGGGATGTACTGTGAGGACATCATACTGTGTGTGGGGGAATGTACTGTGAGGACATCATACTGTGTGTGGGGGAATGTACTGTGGGGACATCATACGGTGTGTGGGGGAAATGTACTGTAGGGACATCATACTGTGTGTGGGGGGGGGGAATGTACTGTGGAGACATCATACTGTGTGTGGAGGGGGAATGTACTGTGGAGACATCATACTGTGTGTGGGGGAAATGTACTGTAGGGACATCATACTGTGTGGGGAAATGTACTGTGGGGACATCATACTGTGTGGGGAAATGTACTGTGGGGACATCATACTGTGTGTGGGGGAATGTACTGTGGGGACATCATACTGTGTGTGGGGGAATGTACTGTGAGGACATCATACTGTGTGTGGGGGAATGTACTGTGGGGACATCATACTGTGTGTGGGGGAATGTACTGTGAGGACATCATACTGTGTGTGGGGGAATGTACTGTGGGGACATCATACTGTGTGTGGGGGAATGTACTGTGAGAACATCATACTGTGTGGGGGAATGTACTGTGGGGACATCATACTGTGTGGGGAATGTACTGTGGGGACATCATACTGTGTGGGGAATGTACTGTGGGGACATCATACTGTGTATGGGGGAATGTACTGTGAGAACATCATACTGTGTGTGGGGGAATGTACTGTGGGGGCATCATACTGTGTGTGGGGGAATGTACTGTGGGGACATCATACTGTGTGTGGGGGAATGTACTGTGGGGACATCATACTGTGTGTGGGGGAATGTACTGTGGGGACATCATACTGTGTGTGGGGGAATGTACTGTGGGGACATCATACTGTGTGTGGGGGAATGTACTGTGGGGACATCATACGGTGTGTGGGGGAATGTACTGTGGGGACATCATACGGTGTGTGGGGGAATGTACTATGGGGACATCATACTGTGTGGGGGAATGTACTGTGGGGACATCATACTGTGTGGGGAATGTACTGTGGGGACATCATACTGTGTGGGGAATGTACTGTGGGGACATCATACTGTGTATGGGGGAATGTACTGTGAGAACATCATACTGTGTGTGGGGGAATGTACTGTGGGGGCATCATACTGTGTGTTAGGGAATGTACTGTGGGGACATCATACTGTGTGTGGGGGAATGTACTGTGGGGACATCATACTGTGTGTGGGGTAATGTACTGTGGGGACATCATACTGTGTGTGGGGGAATGTACTGTGGGGACATCATACTGTGTGTGGGGGAATGTACTGTGGGAACATCATACTGTGTGTGGGGGAATGTACTGTGGGGACATCATACTGTGTGTGGGGGAATGTACTGTGGGGACATCATACTGTGTGGGGAATGTACTGTGGGGACATCATACTGTGTGGGGAATGTACTGTGGGGACATCATACTGTGTATGGCGGAATGTACTGTGAGAACATCATACTGTGTGTGGGGGAATGTACTGTGGTGACATCATACTGTGTGTGGGGAATGTACTGTGGGGACATCATACTGTGTGGGGGAATATACCGTGGGGACATCATACTGTGTGTTGGGGGAATGTACCGTGGGGACATCATACTGTGTATGGGGGAATGTACTGTGGGGACATCATACTGTGTATGGGGGAATGTACTGTGGGGACATCATACTGTGTATGGAGGAATGTACTGTGGGGACATCATACTGTGTGGGGGGAATGTACTGTGGGGAAATCATATAGTGTGTGCGGGGGGGGGGGGATGTACTGTGAGGACATCATACTGTGTGTGGGGGAATGTACTGTGAGGACATCATACTGTGTGTGGGGGAATGTACTGTGGGGACATCATACGGTGTGTGGGGGAATGTACTGTGGGGACATCATACGGTGTGTGGGGGAATGTACTGTGGGGACATCATACTGTGTGGGGGGGAATGTACTATGGGGACATCGTACTGTGTGGGGGAATGTACTGTGAGAACATCATACTGTGTGGGGGAATGTACTGTGGGGACATCATACTGTGTGGGGAATGTACTGTGGGGACATCATACTGTGTGGGGAATGTACTGTGGGGACATCATACTGTGTGGGGAATGTACTGTGGGGACATCATACTGTGTGGGGAATGTACTGTGGGGACATCATACTGTGTATGGGGGAATGTACTGTGGGAACATCATACTGTGTGTGGGGGAATGTACTGTGGGGGCATCATACTGTGTATGGAGGAATGTACTGTGGGGACATCATACTGTGTGGGGGGAATGTACTGTGGGGACATCATACTGTGTGTGGGGGAATGTACTGTGAGAACATCATACTGTGTGTGGGGGAATGTACTGTGGGGGCATCATACTGTGTGGGGAATGTACTGTGGGGACATCATACTGTGTGTGGGGGAATGTACTGTGGGGACATCATACTGTGTGTGGGGGAATGTACTGTGGGGACATCATACTGTGTGTGGGGGAATGTACTGTGGGGACATCATACTGTGTGTGGGGGAATGTACTGTGGGGACATCATACTGTGTGGGGAATGTACTGTGGGGACATCATACTGTGTGGGGAATGTACTGTGGGGACATCATACTGTGTATGGCGGAATGTACTGTGAGAACATCATACTGTGTGTGGGGGAATGTACTGTGGTGACATCATACTGTGTGTGGGGAATGTACTGTGGGGACATCATACTGTGTGGGGGAATATACCGTGGGGACATCATACTGTGTGTTGGGGGAATGTACCGTGGGGACATCATACTGTGTATGGGGGAATGTACTGTGGGGACATCATACTGTGTATGGGGGAATGTACTGTGGGGACATCATACTGTGTATGGAGGAATGTACTGTGGGGACATCATACTGTGTGGGGGGAATGTACTGTGGGGAAATCATATAGTGTGTGCGGGGGGGGGGATGTACTGTGAGGACATCATACTGTGTGTGGGGGAATGTACTGTGAGGACATCATACTGTGTGTGGGGGAATGTACTGTGGGGACATCATACGGTGTGTGGGGGAATGTACTGTGGGGACATCATACGGTGTGTGGGGGAATGTACTGTGGGGACATCATACTGTGTGGGGGGGAATGTACTATGGGGACATCGTACTGTGTGGGGGAATGTACTGTGAGAACATCATACTGTGTGGGGGAATGTACTGTGGGGACATCATACTGTGTGGGGAATGTACTGTGGGGACATCATACTGTGTGGGGAATGTACTGTGGGGACATCATACTGTGTATGGGGGAATGTACTGTGAACATCATACTGTGTGTGGGGGAATGTACTGTGGGGGCATCATACTGTGTGTGGGGGAATGTACTGTGGGGACATCATACTGTGTGTGGGGGAATGTACTGTGAGAACATCATACTGTGTGTGGGGGAATGTACTGTGGGGGCATCATACTGTGTGGGGAATGTACTGTGGGGACATCATACTGTGTGTGGGGGAATGTACTGTGGGGACATCATACTGTGTGTGGGGGAATGTACTGTGGGGGCATCATACTGTGTGGGGGAATGTACTGTGGGGACATCATACTGTGTGTGGGGGAATGTACTGTGGGGACATCATACTGTGTGTGGGGGAATGTACTGTGGGGACATCATACTGTGTGTGGGGGAATGTACTGTGGGGACATCATACTGTGTGTGGGGGAATGTACTGTGGGGACATCATACTGTGTGTGGGGGAATGTACTGTGGGGACATCATACTGTGTGTGGGGGGACTGTACTGTGTGGACATCATACTGTGTGGGGAATGTACTATGGGGACATCATACTGTGTATGGGGGAATGTACTGTGAGAACATCATACTGTGTGTGGGGGAATGTACTGTGGGGGCATCATACTGTGTGGGGGAATGTACTGTGGGGACATTATACTGTGTATGGGGGAATGTACTGTGAGAACATCATACTGTGTGTGGGGGAATGTACTGTGGGGGCATCATACTGTGTGGGGGAATGTACTGTGGGGACATCATACTGTGTATGGGGGAATGTACTGTGAGAACATCATACTGTGTGTGGGGGAATGTACTGTGGGGACATCATACTGTGTGTGGGGGAATGTACTGTGGGGACATCATACTGTGTGGGGGGGAATGTACTGTGGGGACATCATACTGTGTGGGGGAATGTACTGTGGGGACATCATACTGTGTGTTGGGGGAATGTACTGTGGGGACATCATACTGTGTATGGGGGAATGGACTGTGGGGACATCATACTGTGTGGGGAATGGACTGTGGGGACATCATACTGTGTGGGGAATGTACTGTGGGGACATCATACTGTGTGGGGAATGTACTGTGGGGACATCATACTGTGTGGGGAATGTACTGTGGGGACATCATACTGTGTGGGGAATGTACTGTGGGGACATCATACTGTGTGGGGGAATGTACTGTGGGGACATCATACTGTGTGGGGGAATGTACTGTGGGGACATCATACTGTGTGGGGAAATGTACTGTGGGGACATCATACTGTGTGGGGGAATGTACTGTGGGGACATCATACTGTGTGGGGGAATGTACTGTGGGGACATCATACTGTGTGGGGAAATGTACTGTGGGGACATCATACTGTGTGGGGGAATGTACTGTGGGGACATCATACTGTGTGGGGGAATGTACTGTGGGGACATCATACTGTGTGGGGGAATGTACTGTGGGGACATCATACTGTGTGTTGGGGGAATGTACTGTGGGGACATCATAGTGTGTGCGGGGGGGGGGGGGGATGTATTGTGGGGACATCATACTGTGTGGGGGGAATGTACTGTGGGGACATCATAGTGTGTGCGGGGGGGGGGATGTATTGTGGGGACATCACACTGTGTGTTGGGGGAATGTACTGTGGGGACATCATACTGTGTGGGGGAATGTACTGTGGGGACATCATACTGTGTGTTGGGGGAATGTACTGTGGGGACATCATACTGTGTGTTGGGGGAATGTACTGTGGGGACATCATAGTGTGTGCGGGGGGGGGGGGGATGTACTGTGGGGACATCATACTGTGTGTGGGGGGAATGTACTGTGGGGACATCATAGTGTGTGCGGGGGGGGGGATGTATTGTGGGGACATCACACTGTGTGTTGGGGGAATGTACTGTGGGGACATCATACTGTGTGGGGGAATGTACTGTGGGGACATCATACTGTGTGTTGGGGGAATGTACTGTGGGGACATCATACTGTGTGTTGGGGGAATGTACTGTGGGGACATCATAGTGTGTGCGGGGGGGGGGGATATATTGTGGGGACATCATACTGTGTGGGGGGAATGTACTGTGGGGACATCATAGTGTGTGCGGGGGGGGGGGGATATATTGTGGGGACATCATACTGTGTGGGGGGAATGTACTGTGGGGACATCATAGTGTGTGCGGGGGGGGGGGGGATGTATTGTGGGGACATCATACTGTGTGTTGGGGGAATGTACTGTGGGGACATCATACAGTGTGTGCGGGGGGGTGTACTGTGGGGATAGGGACATATATAAAATTATTTTCTTTATTTTTTATTATTTTTTTTTCTTCTTTTTAGAAGGGAAGTCGGGCTGGGGCTCAGGCAGGACTTTTGCTCTGCGGCCCCTATGATTTTTCTGTATACCCCTGGTTTACATGCATTGGCGTTTTTAAGCCCTGGGTGATAAAAAAAAAACAAACAAAAAAAACCTAGGAACTGTCTGCAGCGTGGCGCACATATCTTTCCGGCACATTGAGCATGGCACATGGAGCCATTAATGAGTATAGGCCTGATCCCGGTGCAGATCTGCAGACAGTAGATGGTGGGCTGCAGCACAGGGGGCTCTGCAGACAGGAGGGTGCGGTGCTGAATGTAGAGCCTGCGTGGTACTAATGACAGGTAATATATGATAATGACATGTAATAGGTGAGATCCAGCGATTCATCTCCTCCCGCCTCCTGACGGTGCTCGCGCAGTGCCGTGCACGCTCAGCGGACGGTGCTCGCGCAGTGCCGTGCACGCTCAGCGGACGGTGCTCGTGGAACCATTCCCGCTTATGTGGAATCAATGTGCTGACATTTGTGAGGTTAGTGAAGCGTGGGACGCCTAATGACCCGGAAAATGGGATTGTGTTCTACAAAGGACGAGGTGACAGCCGAACCCGGGTCTCATCATTACTGGGACATGACAGGTAATGGGGTCCGGCCGGAACACAAAGACCGCAGCAATACAGAGTAGCCTGGAGCTCAGTCACACGGAGCCCACTGCAGCCCCTCAAGGACAACACCATTGTTTTGTGATCTTCTGTCCCTCCCTTTCACTTTTTTCAAGACCCGTGACTAATTTTTCATGGCTACCACCATATGAGGTTTTTTTTGTTTTTTTTTTTGCAGGTAGAGTTGTAGTTTTGAAGAAAAGCTGGAGGAAAAAAAAATTATAAGAAAATGCTATATCTCTATTGTGTATCTACACATACACAGTGATCAAAAATCTAAACCACAACACTTGTTTTTGCTCCCATTTTCCAGGATTTAAAACTTTTTCTATGTACAAAAGGGCTTTTTCTCTAAAATATTGTTCACATATTGGTGTAAATCTGTATTCCCTGTGGAAATAATCCAGCCACCTCACAGGTGCAACAGATCAAGATGCTAAGACAGTATGAGTATTGCACAGGTGCGCCTTAGGTTGGCCGGCATGATCATTGCACAGGTCCTCCTTAGGCTGGCCGGCATGATCATTGCACAGGTCCTCCTTAGGCTGGCCGGCATGATCATTGCACAGGTCCTCCTTAGGCTGGCCGGCATGATCATTGCACAGGTCCTCCTTAGGCTGGCCGGCATGATCATTGCACAGGTGCGCCTTAGGTTGGCCGGCATGATCATTGCACAGGTGAGCCTCAGGCTGGCCGGCATGATCATTGCACAGGTGAGCCTTAGGTTGGCCAGCATGATCATTGCACAGGTGAGCCTCAGGCTGGCCGACATGATCATTGCACAGGTGAGCCTCAGGCTGGCCGACATGATCATTGCACAGGTGAGCCTCAGGCTGGCCGGCATGATCATTGCACAGGTGCGCCTTAGGTTGGCCGGCATGATCATTGCACAGGTGAGCCTCAGGCTGGCCGACATGATCATTGCACAGGTGAGCCTCAGGTTGGCCGACATGATCATTGCACAGGTGAGCCTCAGGCTGGCCGGCATGATCATTGCACAGGTGAGCCTCAGGCTGGCCAGCATGATCACTGCACAGGTGAGCCTTAGGATGGCTAACATGATCATTGCACAGGTGAGCCTCAGGCTGGCCGGCATGATCATTGCACAGGTGAGCCTTAGGTTGGCCACCATAAAAGGCCTCTCTAAGGCGGCTTTCACACTACATTTTTTTAGCATGCGTCATGAACGTTTTTTTGCTGCAAAAGCGGATCCTGCTTTTACAGCAAAAAATCGCATGCAAATGCATGTGTTATTTTGCAGAATCCTGTCACTTTAAGTTTATGGGCGGGCATTGGAGTCATGTGATTGGGAGTCAGTGGAACTGAACGTGAAAGACTGGGAGACGGCTTCTGTCAGCTGTGGAGGCTCGAACCAAGGTAAACATCGGGTAACTTGCTTGGATACCTGATATTTACATTGGTTACGAGCGTCTGCAGCTGCTAGGAGCCGGCTCCCTGCACACGTAACCAAGATAAACATCGGGTAACTAAGACCGCGGTTACCCGATGTTCACCTTGTTAACGAGCATCCTCCGCTCTCAGGCGGGGGGGGGGGGGGGGGGGGGGAGAGGGAGGGGGAGAGAGAGACTGATCACGCCAGGCTGGTTTCTGGGCATGCTCAGTAGAGCAAGCAGGATCCTGTCTATCAGCATGCCAGCGTTCACATGCGTTTGCGTGCAGTATAGTCAGGATCCAGCAATTTGCAGTATTTGGACGCAGCTCAAAAACGCTACAAGTAGAAATGAAAACGCATTTGCACTTGATCCGTTTTTGCGTTAAAAAAAAAACGTTCATGACGGATGTTAAAAAAACGTAGTGTGAAAGCCGCCTAAACTGTGCGGTTTTATCACACAGCACAATGCCACAGATGTCGTAGGTTTTGTGGGATCGTGCAGTGGGTTACTGACTGCAGTGATGTCATCAGAGCCGTCTCCAGAGAATGTGTCAGAACATCCAACCACCCTCACCCCCGCAGACCACGTGTAACCTCACCAGCCCAGGACCCCCACATTCAGCATCTTCACCTCCAAGATGTTCTGAGACCGGCCACCCGGACAGCGGCTGCAACAGTCAGTGACAAAACCAGAAAATTTCTATACAAACTGTCTCGTGTGGCCAGCCTAAGGCACACCTGTGCAATAATCATGCTGACCAGCCTAAGGCACACCTGTGCAATAATCATGCTGAACAGCCTAAGGCACACCTGTGCAATAATCATGCTGAACAGCCTAAGGCACACCTGTGTAATAATCATGCTGACCAGCCTAAGGCACACCTGTGCAATAATCATGCTGACGAGCCTAAGGCACACCTGTGCCAATAATCATGCTGACCAGCCTAAGGCACACCTGTGCAATAATCATGCTGAACAGCCTAAGGCACACCTGTGTAGTAAATCATGCTGAACAGCCTAAGGCACACCTGTGCAATAATCATGCTGACTAGCCTAAGGCACACCTGTGCAATAATCATGCTGTCTAATCACAATCTTGACACACCACACCTGTGAGGTGGATGGATTATCTCTGTAGTGCTCACTAAAACAGATTTACACACATTTGTGACTATTTGAGAAAAACAGCCTTTTGTGTCCATAGAAAAAGTCTACGATCTTACAGTTCATGGATAATGGCAGCCAAGACAATGGACCAGCATCCCATAATGGCATCAGACGTGGCGCTGATGGTGGTCACAAGTGACAGCCGCCGGTGGTACCGGATAATGTCGGGCACCAGGCTTGGTAATAGAGCCGGCACCACACGACAATTCGAGCCAATACGTGTACAGCAACAGTCTGGATGGGCTTAAAGGGGCCGTCTTATCTGGACAACCCTTTCCTTAAGACAATAAACATGTCAGGAGTTTCCTACCTAGATGGAAGCTCGAGCTGACACACAGCCAACCTGACCCGTCCGTATATTACACAGACGGCCATTCACTAAGGAGAACTGACAGCACTGAGTGGACAATGTCACAGAACCCACCCATATTTACAAGAGAAATGGTCACACCCATCTGGTATTCATTTCCAGGAGGAGTAACAGAGGAACATCTAAACTTAGAAATGTAAGAGAAGGTGGTCCAGAATAATTATTTCATAGTGAATACAAGTAGTTACTAAAACGTCAGAGGAACGCTGAGGTCCTTTTTAATTTAGGGTTTGTCAACTGAAGGATCTCAAACTCAACAACCTCAACCTGCAGATAGGTAAAAGTACAAGAAAACCTTTCCTACAGATACAGCTCTACCTCTCTGGTGTAGGGAGACCTCCATTAATTAACCCATCGTATGGGAGGGAAGCGCCATGCACTGGGAACCACTAACAATGCTCAAAAGAGCGCGTCAAGAATGCTTGAAGGTACCAAGCCACCACCCATGGACTATGGAAGCTATGAAAGTGGTGACATTTTTTCCCCCAAAAACTAACTAAAGGTGAAGACACCAACAAGAATAAGATCTACCCACCTTGGTTTTAGTTGAGCCTCCTTCTCATCTTTGGCACCAAACCAGGATCCGACCTTGGCCCTCTCCTCCACATTTGGCTTTGGCTCAGAAAGACTCTTGTTAGGAGGATCGTTCTTCTCGGTTCCTTGGTAAAGGCTGATCTTGGGTTTCTCATCTTTGGCCTTCACTTCTAGACTTTTATTCTTGGACACATTCTCGGTAAACACCATAGGGGTGGTGACTTGGACAGGTTTGGTTTCCACTCGCACTGGGTTGTTGGTCGGCTTTGGTTGTGGCGGTGGTTTGTGCCCCTCAAAACTCTCCGGTTTCTCGGAAGGTTGGCTCGGTCCTCTCATCACTTCCGTCACCTCCTCGGCTTTCCTTACAATATTCTGAAATGACTTGGACGCGACGGGAGAAGATTTCTCCAGAGGGGTTGGCTTTGGAGCAGGCACTTCTGTGTAGACGTGGCTTCCGTTGATGCAGACAGAAGACTTGGAGATGGGGCTGCCCTTTGGCTTTAGGTTCTGCACGGCCTTTGGTTCTGGGAAGAGCTTGAGTTGTCCGACCTCGTCGCTGAACGCCCTCTTGTGCGTCATCCTGGGCGACGCTTCATGGTCTTTAACTAAGAAGATATAATGCACCAGGACAATTATAACATTGGTTACATCTGGGAAGTTTTCATATTCTGTTCTAATACGCCTCATACACGGTGCCGAATATCATCGGGGACACCAAAGAATGACACCCCCGAGGTCTCGTGAACACGGTGCTTATTTTTTCCTTGCAGATTTAAATCTGCAGCATTTTTACTGCAGATTTCACCCATACTTATGAGTGGGAAAAATCCACAACAAAAACGAATGTAAAAAACATGTCAGCCTTCAGGACGGGACCGGAGCGCACCACCTTCATGGAAGCAAATTTGCAATATAGAGGTCATCCAATCATTAAAAAAATAAATAAATAAAAATCTGATTGACAGCAAAAAGAAAAAAAAAAAAAAAAAAAAATCTATATCATCATCTATCTCTCCATCTATATATTTTTTAAAGCCCATGCATGCACAGCAAAATGACTATTTTTACTTAGGTCTGAAGGCAGGGCTGACGTCGGTGCCCAGCACACCCGGGCAAGTGCTGGGGCCTTGGACCACTGGGGGGGGGGGGGGCCTTCACTCGCAGTCACAAGGAAAGAGAATTACAGGGACCGCAGTGCTCGGTTTGGCAGCCGCACTGTTCTTACTGATGGGCTTTTAAATCCAAACTTGCATGAAGCATTCACTGCTGAGCACTGCAGGGGCAATACAGTTCATCTGTGGGCAGAGCTAGAGCATGGTGTCCTGCACTCCCGTCCCATAGATGAAGAGAAAGGATCCGTAGCACTGATAGCGTCCTGCGGTGCAGAGCTGCATGTCCCCCCATCACAGTGCTGTATATCCCCCCAGAGCTGCATGCCCCCCCCACCCCAGTGCTGTATATCCTCCAGAGCTGCATGCCCCCCCACCCCAGTGCTGTATATCCCTCCAGAGCTGCATGCCCCCCCCACCCCAGTGCTGTATATCCCTCCAGAGCTGCATGTCCCCCACCCCAGTGCTGTATATTCCTCCAGAGCTGCATGCCCCCCCCCCCTCCCCAGTGCTGTATATCCCTCCAGAGCTGCATGCCCCCCCCACCCCAGTGCTGTATATCCCTCCAAAACTGCATGCCCCCCCACCCCAGTGCTGTATATCCCTCCAGAGCTGCATGCCCCCCTCCCCAGTGCTGTATACCCCTCCAGAGCTGCATGTCCCCCACCCCAGTGCTGTATATTCCTCCAGAGCTGCATGCCCCCCCCCACCCCAGTGCTGTATATCCCTCTGGAGCTGCATGTCCCCCCCACCCCAGTGCTGTATATCCCTCTAGAGCTGCATGTCCCCCCCACCCCAGTGCTGTATATCCCTCCAGAGCTGCATGTCCCCCCCACCCCAGTGCTGTATATCCCTCCAGAGCTGCATGTCCCCCCCACCCCAGTGCTGTATGCAACCTAGAGCTGCATGTCCCCCCACCACAGTGCTGTATACCACCAGAGCTGCATGTCCCCTCGCCCCAGTGCTGTATGGCCCCTAGAGCTGCATTTTTCCCCACCCCAGTGCTGTATACCCCCAGAGCTGTGTTCCCTCCAGAGATGAATGCCCCCTCTAGAGCTGTCTGCCCTCCTCCCCAGTAATGTGTATGTCCCCAGCCTCTCCTGTGATGTATATACAGCAATGTCAGTGTGCTGTGTGTGCAGCCATGTGTGTTAGTGGTGGCCACCAATCAGCCCGGCACAGCCGCATGCCCAGGAGGAGCTGGACCGGAGACAAGCGGGGGAAGTGAGTGAGGTACTGCCGACTTCCCCCTATTAATATCTCTAATAAGTCTGTGTATATATCTATTTACATGTCAGTGTATATGACTGTCTATAGATTTATGTCTATTCGTATGTGTCTGTGTGAATTGGTCTTGAAATATGACTATATACGTATCCCTGTGTGTCTGCGTATGTGTATGTGCGTGTCTGAGTGTGGCTGGGGCCCATTGAGACTCTTTCGTCCACAAAAACCTGAAATTGGCCCTGTCTAAAGGGATTATCCATTTCTGGAGACAGTTTTTTTTTTTCTTAAATGCATGCATGTGGGGCTAAAAACATTTTTTTCACCAGTTTTATTCAAAAGGTTGCATCCTTTGGCTTTTCTGGGCTTTGTATTCCTGCACATTCAACTTTGATGTGGTCTGTGGTCATCAACCGACTGAGGAGCTCAGAAAAATACTAAGAAAAGGGTTACAAACAATTCACATTGGACCCTCGGAATCAGCTCACTGACAAATTCTCAGTTAGCCCATTCTGCATCCAGCAATAGAGCATGCAATCAGAGGATATAATAAATATTTTAAATTTAACAAAAATTAGAAAAAAAGTATTTTTTAGCACATGATACATTCATTTAAGCAAGAGAAGAAAAAATATGGACAACCCCTTTAAATATCAAATATTAGGCTGGACTGCACGGAAGTGAAAAAGCAGCATTAGTAATCAGATCATGAGACTCTCCATACAAGACCTGGGAGGCCATTTACCCGTGGGCTCGGTGGAAACGCTGCTGTTTCTGCTGGCAGGTTTCTTGACGACATCCGGAAGAACTATGGAGATTCCAGCGTTGGTGGGAATGGTGCCGCTTGTGGAGGAGACGGTACTGTCCGAACCCAAGGAAGTATTGGACCTGGTTAAGGAGCTTTTCCTTAGACGTCCCTTAAAGAAGGCAGCCGCCTTGTTCTTTGGCTTCTTCTCGTCCTCGTCGTCGCTGTCCAGTCGGCCGATGTTGCTGGGCACGATGGCCGAGGACGACTCCATCTGTGAGAGCTTCTTCACCTTCAGCTTGTCCTTCAGCTTCCCGAAGGGGGTTTTGGGTTTGTCTTTGATGGACAGGTCGAACATGCTGGCCGTCAGGCTGTTCCTTGTGAACTGAATGGACACTTGGAGCTCTCCGCGCTCCTTCTCTTTTTTGCCCAGCTTTGAATGGAGCTTGTACCATCTGCAAGAGAGGAAAAAAAAAACAAAAACAAAAAAAAACACTTGTAAATTGTTGGGAGGAAACAAAATTCTCAAAAAGATTCCGACAATTCCACGGGTTCAAAATTCGGGTCACATCAGTGGTGAGTACTGACCATGACCTGCTCCATCAGAGGAACAGACCACGAAAATTAATGACATGACGGACATCAGCAGCGCCCAATGCACGCAGTAACCAGGTCAATCAGGTCTCTGACATTTATGGTGGAAGCAGCGATGAAGAACACCGCGATTCAAGGAAATCAAACATTCTCTTTTATCTTGATCCTTTCTTTATCTCAATACTAAAACTGAGAAATAGGTCAAGAAACCTTGTCTCTGAAGCTCAGGTATGTCCTCCCATCTCCCTCCTATTCCTGTGAGACAACTGGCTGCAGCAGGAGCCTCTCCCCTCTGTTCTGTCTGCAGTAAGACAATATGTCCCACCAGGATAAAGAGGCTTCAAACTCATCAACCAAAGATGAACGTAACCCCCTTCTCAATCACCATGTTTCCCCCTTGTAAAATAACACCTACACTCACCTCTGTTCCCAATGCTGTTCCAGCGGTGTAAACGTTCCCTCTCCCAATGTTTCGTGAGACAGTCACAAGATCACTACAACCAATCTGCAGACAATTCACTATTCCCTTCTTACGACATACTTGATAACTGGATTAAGTGAAAGCTACAGGACAGTGAAGTGGCCAATAACAATGTCACGGGAGCCATTGGGAGAGGCAACGCTGACACCGCTGGAACAGCGCCGGCACGGAAGGTGTTATTTTACGAGGGGGTGTACTGTAAAGTACAGTACTCAATACTGATGGAGAAGGGGTTGTCCAAGTAAAGGACAAACCCTTTAACTGCGGCGTTCTCTGTAGGACTGACAGCAAGGGTATGTTCACACATTGCATTTTTTCATAGTGTTTTCTTTCTGCAACCAATACAGTCACTGCGTATAAACTGCAGCCATTTGCTGTGTTTTTATCGGAGGGCATAAACGTGTGATTTGTCCACACTACATATTGTGAAAGTCATGACACGTTCACACGCTAAGTATTTGGTGAGTTTTTTTCCCTCAGTATTTGAAGCCAAAACCACGAGTGCGACAAGCAGAGGAAAATCATAATAGAAACACGGCACCACTTCTGCATTTACCACCCACTCCTGGTTTTGGTTTTTGAGGCAAAAACTCACCAAATACTCAATGTGTGCACGTGGTCTTTGTTTTATTCACCAAAATAAATACTGCAAAACAGCAGCACAAATGTTACGCTTTGCCTTTTCAGCTTATCATTATTTCTAATGGGCAAAAAAATAAATAAATAAAATAAATAGCTAAAAGAATTGACTGCTGCAGATTTTCAGAAATGCTGCAGTGCTCAAATTGAGGGTTTTTTTTGTTGGTATTATGGCCATAAAACGGAAGCCTAGAACCCTCGTCGCGGGAACCTCATGCTTGTAATACTTAATTTTTGGAGGATATTTATTCCTCTTTTTGTTGCTATTTTTATATTTAGTGTAGGGACCTACAAGCATGAGGTTTCCGTGACGAGGGTTGTAGGTCTCCGTTTTATGGCCATAATACCAACTAAAACCTCATTTTTTTGTACAGGATACAGCCAGGCCCCTTTATGTTGGGCCTTGCATATTAGAGTTTCTGTCCCTGCATGGAACACAGGTGGGATACGGCTTGGCAGCCCGCCTGATCTAATAGTATGAGTGTCCCCTAATAGGCTGCGGGCTTGTGACTGTGTATCTGCATGTGTGAACAGCGCTCTATGCAAACCATGAGTGTGCAGTTTTATCATCCAGCAATCGCCCCTTTCATTCCTTGGAAGTGTGTGTACGGTTT
The DNA here is from genome assembly GCF_048569485.1 of Anomaloglossus baeobatrachus. Classification (NCBI taxonomy): domain Eukaryota; kingdom Metazoa; phylum Chordata; class Amphibia; order Anura; family Aromobatidae; genus Anomaloglossus; species Anomaloglossus baeobatrachus. Next base: position 29,295,035 of record NC_134353.1, read on the forward strand.
GCTCCTCCTGCACCTGTGATGCCTCCACTTAGTTAGTTAGTAATGCTCCTGTCAAAAAAACCCTCCTTATTACCCCCGATTGCCACCGCACCAGGGCAATTCGGGATAAGCCGGGTAGAGTCCCGGGATTGTTGCATGTAATGGATGCGGCAATTCCGGGCGGCTGCTGGCTGATATCGTTAGGCTGGGGGGCTCCCCATAACATGGGGCTCCCAATCCTAAGAATACCAGCCTTCAGCTGTGTGGCTTTACCTTGGCTGGTATCAAAATTGGGGGGGAACTGCACGTAGTTTTTCATTATTTATTTATTTTACTGCACGATATAGACCGACCCACCAGTGGCTGTGATTGGTTGCAGTGAAACAGCTGTCACTCAGCGTGGGGGAGTGTCTGACTGCAACAAAGCATAGGCGCTGGTGGGCTGGGAAAGCAGTGAATACGAGATGGAATAATGAGCGGCCAGCATTTTCAAAAGAGGAAAAACCGCCGGAGCAGTGTGACAGCCGTGCAGCGCCGCGCCCGTGATCGGTGATTGGCGAGTATGAAAGGGGGGAGGGGGGGGGAGAGACCGACAGACAGAGAGCGAGACAGACAGAGCGACCAACTGACAGAGAAGGAGACCGACCGACAGACAGAGAGAGGTTGACCGACATTGATTTCAATGGGTGGAGAACGCAGCTACGACGCACAAAAGTAGTGACATGCTGCTTTTTTTCCGCAGCAATTTTTGGCATCAAAAACGCAGCGTGCGCATTGAATTTCTCGACTTCTCATAGACTTTGCTGGGGAAGCAGAACACATGCAATTTGGCACTGAAAACGCTGCAGTTCAAAACGCAGTGTTAACGCGGAAAAAAACGTGATGTGCGCACATAGCCATATTCCTCTTTTTGTTGCCATTGTGATATTTAGTGCTCAAAATGAGATGGGGAAAAAAAAAAAGGCTCGTGTGCATGAGATTTCTGAAACCTAATTGCTTTTGGTGGTTCTATAAAAACACAGCTTTTTTTTGCCCCAAAAAATGCACTATAAATCCCACGTGTGAACATATGGTCACGAGTGTGTCACAGTTGACAGACAACCCTGTGGTATCTGGCTGCAGTGGGTCGCTACGTTTGGCTACACAACCTCCTATTTTTTCTATTCTTTCCTTTGTAATCTGAATGTAGTTTCGTGTGTCTTCTCTATTAGGATTTATTCTTTCCCCTTTAGGACCCTGCAAAGATCTTTTCCTTTCAGTTGCTAATCATTAATCCTCTGTGTCTTTTCCCCTTGGTATATTGCTGGTGATAGAGTTAAGTTTCTATACTGTCCTGATTGCAAGCAGTCGGCTTGTAATCATCTGGAGAAACGTTGTTGTATGTTGCTGTTCCTCTCCCCAAGTCATCTTAGAGATAAGTTGTTTGCTTTCCCCAGTTTGTTTTCCCTGTGTGTTCTTTAGGACTTAGTGGGGTTGACTAGCGCCCATCCAGCCCGTTCATTACCCAAGGCCCAGTTCAGGGTCAGCCAGGGCCACGTATTCTGCTTGGCGCATAGGTGCGGAATTTGTCTAAGGACGTCAGGGGAGCCAGGGGCCAGCAGAAGGTTTCATCAGCGGTCACCATCTCCCCTTCCCTAGACACAGGGTTTTCCTCCCCTCCCTTTCTGCTGTTCACTTGGTATTTCCCCATACCTAGCATGTCACATTTTCTGCATCATCCAGGATTTAATCATTTTTAGGTTTACTTCTCCCTTAAAATTGAGAACACCTCTAAGGCCCCATGTGCACACTGCAGTTTTGGATGCTTTTTTGGCGCATTTTGTGGTCTCCGTTTAGTTACTGCATGCTTTTCCTTCCCCTGCAAAGTCTATGAGATTTCTGAATTGGTATGCGCATGTTTTTTTTCTGCGTTGCAGTTTGTGGTCACTACAAAAATGCAGCAGGTCAAATTTTTTTGTGGTTTTCCCTGCGGTTAGGACACCCTGGTGATAAAAAAAAAAAAAAAACAAACAACACAAAAAAAGCATTGCAAATGCATGGAAACTGCATGCGCTTTTGAGGAGTTTTTTTTGCTACTGGATGAGGTTTTTTTACCACGGGATGCTTTTTTTGGTGCAGTTTTGTTGTCACCACATAAACGCAGTGTGCAGACACAGCCTTAAGGCCGCTTTACACGCTGCGACATCGCTCAAGCGATCTCGTTGGGGTCACGGCATTTGTGACGCACATCCGGTCGCTTTAGCAATGACGTTGCGTGTGACACCTATGAGCAATTTTGAATCGTCGCACAAAACGTTCAAAATCGCTCATCGGTGACATGCCCCCTATTCTCGAATATCGTTACTGCTGCAGCTAGCGATGTTGTTCGTCGTTCCTGCGGCAGCACACATCGCTATGTGTGATGCCGCAGGAACGAGGAACCTCACCTTACCTGCGGCCGCCTGCAATGAGGAAGGAAGTAGGTGGGCGGGATGTTATGTCCCGCTCATCTCTGCCCCTCCGCTTCTATTGGGCGGCGGTTCAGTGCCTCTGCTGTGACGCTGAACGATCCGCCCCCGTAGAAAGGAGGCGGTTCACCAGTCACAGCGACGTCGCAGGTAAGTAGTGTGACGGGTCCGCGCGATGTTGTGCGCCACGGGCAGAGATTTGCCCGTGTCGCACAACCGATGGGGGCGGGTACGCAAGCTAGCGATATCGGTTACGATATCGCAGCGTGTAAAGCGGCCTTAAGTCTTCAGGAGCGCACCACTCCCCAGCCTCCCGGCTTTCTGCTTGTTGAGGGCAGATGCTTCCGGAAGATGGACAGTGTGGACCAGAACAGGGCTGAGTAGTGCGCTTGCCCATCCGGCTACAAATGACGACTGTCTCTGCAGCATCAAGGAGCGCAGGGGAATCGAGCCATCACCAGCTTAAGAGCAGCAATTACAAGCTGAATAGCAAGAAGCTTGTAAGCTCTAGGTAACAGCTGTTGCTGATGGACTGTGGAGGTGGAAGGTGCCCTTGGAAACGAACAGTAAAACTAATGACAAATAAATTGCAAAAATCTGTCAGATTGTGATCTGGAACATCTCCGGTCATTTCACAGAGTGTAAACATGTAAAGATGCGACGTCGCATTAGTGTTTAGCAAAATGCACAAACTAGGGCAGATCTGACGGAGCGCTCGCGCCTATGGAGACTGCCCAGGGGAAAATACTTTTGGACTCTAGTTTAGTCAGACCGGTTGTGTAGGTATTTTACGTTTTGAATATTTACATTTTTTTGGCTGAAAGTCAAATATAGAGTAAAAGCAAATGAGCGGCAGAAGTGATCTATATTGCTTTATTGCCAGTTGTGTGTGTTGGAGGTCTACAGAGTAGACACAGCGCACCCCCCAAAAAAGTAAAGCCAGGGGACGGCAATGTACAACCAGATAGCGGATGGATCCATTTTTCTTTTTCCCCGCTGTGGTGTAGGTTATAGACGGCACTGGTCTCAGCTAGCAGCGCGGTTAATCCCTATAAATGTCGCTGTCAATCACTGACCGATGTATTTAATAGGCGCCATCTTGCCCCCAAATCCCCCACCTGACATGATCGCAGGGTGCCTGGCTCCTCTGAAACCAAAATGCTCAGCAGTGAAATGCGCCCCTTTATTGAGACATTTGTCGCAGCTTTGCGTCTTCCGGTGTTTCAGAAATTAATGTCCATGCCCTGTAGTGATGGAAGCCCCCGCCGGGCCCGGACCTCGCCTCCGGCAGGGCCTGAGCTTCAGGGATTCCTATATTTACTCTGGGCTTTATAGACCGAGCCAAGACAATCACGAGAACCTCCCGGTACACAGCGCCGCTTGTCAACACCACCATGTCTGCCAAATGTCAGGAGTCTGCAGAGAAAGGCCAGAAACAAGTCCCCGCTTTATGAAAATATTCCCAAATCTTCACAATATATCGATGGGTCAGGTCAGAGGACGGACAAGGGGAGAGGGGTCCGACGTGATCCCATCCCCATGTATACCACATCTCTGCCGTGCCGATGGCAGCCGCTCCTCCTCTGCTGCCGCCCCTGGTGACAGCAGCTCTGGGTTCTGGGGAAAAACAGGAATTCTTCCAATTAATGATGGCCGACCTGTATACAGCCTGTATATCAGCCCTGCCCGTGTGCTGACCTGCAGCAGGACTGATAAAGGGGACATTATGGACGCCTGCCGTGTCCTCTGCTAGGATTACAAGGCAATGGATGGCAGGACCTGAGCATTCTGGAGATCAGTAGTGCAGTCCCGACACTGGGGACACTAGGCTTCACTTGTCACAAAAGCAGAACAGGCCTCGTCGCCCATAGCAACCAAAGCGCAGCATTCATCTCTTACACAGCTCTGATAAAATGAAAGCTGCGCCCTGATTGGTTGCTATGGGTAACACTTTGATCTATGAAGCCTAGTGTGTGGGTGATAGTGACCGTCCCCATCAATGTCAGTTACTGCACATTCACTGATGGGGACGTTCCACCTGAGACAATACTGAACAGCCAGGAAGTGTTGTCATAGGAGCACCGATGCTGGAGACTCTGTGATAAATAAGCTCTTAGGGCGAGTTCCCGGTCATCAGATTTATTCCTGGCTCTGATCAGCAGTTTCTGGCTGAATAGTGAGGATCCTGCATGTTCTACTGAAATGTTCACCCACACAGGGCGTTTCCCACCTCAATGACAAATCTCCAAAGCCCCCACTCCAACGGCCGGGAGCAGCCAGCTCCCCCATCCCAAACTACTACACGCATCCGAAGGCACCCTATACAAGCATCCGATGGACCCCCTCCACCCAGACTACAAGCATCCGATGGACCCCCTCCACCCAGGCTACAAGCATCCGATGGACCCCCTCCACCACCCAGGCTACAAGCATCCGATGGACCCCCTCCACCACCCAGGCTACAAGCATCCGATGGACCCCCTCCACCCAGGCTACAAGCATCCGATGGACCCCCTCCACCACCCAGGCTACAAGCATCCCATGGACCCCCTCCGCCCAGGCTACAAGCATCCCATGGACCCCCTCCGCCCAGGCTACAAGCATCCGATGGACCCCCTCCGCCCAGGCTACAAGCATCCGATGGACCCCCTCCGCCCAGGCTACAAGCATCCGATGGACCCCCTCCGCCCAGGCTACAAGCATCCCATGGACCCCCTCCGCCCAGACTACAAGCATCCGATGGACCCCCTCCGCCCAGGCTACAAGCATCCGATGGACCCCCTCCGCCCAGGCTACAAGCATCCCATGGACCCCCTCCACCCAGGCTACAAGCATCCCATGGACCCCCTTCACCCAGGCTACAAGCATCCCATGGACCCCCTCCACCCAGACTACAAGCATCAGATGGACCCCCTCCACCCAGGCTACAAGCATCCCATGGACCCCCTTCACCCAGGCTATAAGCATCCCATGGACTCCCTCCACCCAGGCTACAAGCATTCCTTGGACCCCCTCCACCCAGGCTACAAGCATCCGATGGCCCCCCTCCACCCAGGCTACAAGCATCCCATGGACCCCCTCCACCCCGGCTACAAGCATCCGATGGACCCCCTCCACCCAGGCTACAAGCATCCGATGGACCCCCTCCACCCAGGCTACAAGCATCCGATGGACCCCCTCCACCTCTACTAAAAGCATCCAGTGGACCCCCTACACTCCTTCTACAAGCATCCGATGGCCCCCCTCCACCCAGACTACAAGCATCCGATGGACCCCCTCCACCCCTACTAAAAGCATCCAGTGGACCCCTACACTCCTTCTACAAGCATCCGGTGGACCTCCTGCGCCCCGAGTACAAGCCTGACTATCTCCAAAACCAACGATCACAGTGAAGGTGGCAGAAGCGCTGGTACCAGGAGGGAGGTCACCATCACTGTGTAATGTAATATCGGGGTCACACAGCGAGCGCTGCGGTCACCGCCGTCATTACACACTTCCTAATGATAAACCGAGCACACACTTACGCAACCAGCAGTGACACAGCACAGGAAGCCACTGCGGGAGGTGCGGAGCCATGTGTCACCATCAGCGAGCTGGCCTCTACTGCACAGATAGAGGGGCACTATTATTAACAATGAAGGGGGGGGGGGTCCCCATTACTGTAGCCTCTCTCCCAACTCCCACCAAAGCACAGTAACCTCAGATATACAAGTACACCGCTAATGATACGGATACTGGAGTCACCCGCTTCATCAGGGGCCATAAATCAACAAATGTTCCTCCTGACCCCCCCCCACACATGCACGCTCAGTCCACAGCTGTTCCTCCTGACCCTCCCCAGACATGCACGCTCAGTCCACAGCTGTTCCTCCTGACCCCCCACACACACATGCACGCTCATTCCACAGCTGTTCCTCCTGACCCCCCACAGACATGCACGCTCATTCCACAGCTGTTCTTCCTGAGCCCCCCACACATGCACGCACATTCCAAAGCTGTTCCTCCTGACCCCCCACAGACATGCACGCTAATTCCACAGCTGTTCCTCCTGACCCCCCCACACATATGCACGCTCATTCCACAGCTGTTCCTCCTGCCACCCATACACATGCACGCTCATTCCACAGCTGTTCCTCCTGCCACCCATACACATGTACACTCATTCCACAGCTGTTCCTCCTGACCCCCCACAGACATGCACGCTCATTCCACAGCTGTTCCTCCTGACCCTCCACACACATGCACGCTCATTCCACAGCTGTTGCTCCTGACCCCCCCCACACATGCACGCTCATTCCACAGCTGTTCCTCCTGCCACCCATACACATGCACGCTCATTCCACAGCTGTTCCTCCTGCCACCCATACACATGCACGCTCATTCCACAGCTGTTCCTCCTGACCCCCAACACACATGCACACTCATTCCACAGCTGTTCCTCCTGACCCCCCACAGACATGCACGCTCATTCCACAGCTGTTCCTCCTGACCCCCCCCCCACACATGCACGCTCATTCCACAGCTGTTCCTCCTGACCCCCCACACACATGCACGCTCATTCCACAGCTGTTGCTCCTGACCCCCCCACACACATGCACGCTCATTCCACAGCTGTTCCTCCTGACCCCCCACACACATGCACGCTCATTCCACAGCTGTCCCTCCCGACATCCCCATGAACACTCACTCAGCCAACAGCTATTCTTTCCAACATCCCATATACATGCACACTCACTACATTCCCCCCCCCCCATGATTATTGTGAGATATGTATAGTTTGACTCAACTATTAGGCTATGTGCCCATGGGAGCTCGCACCTGCAGATATATCCGCAGGTTTCCCGTAGCAGCTCCCCGGAATCTGCAGCTATACATTGCTGCGGGATTCCAGCGAAATATCTGCAGAAAACCTGCGGACATTCATGCGACTTACCTGCGGAAATCCCGGCCTCTATCTCCATAGTAGAGGGGTGGGATTTCCGCAGCAATAATTGACATGCAGTTATGTGCGGCTGCGGGACATCTGCAGCATATTCTACAGCTGCACATACCGCAGCATGGACACAGACACTCCCCAAATCCCATAGGTTTTCTAGATAAATTCGCAGGTTTTAGCATGTGCAAGCACCCGTGGGCGCATAGCCTTAGTCAGCCGGTGTCATTGAATTCAGGGGTTTTGGCCCGTTACATCGTGTGACTCATATGACACTGGAACGATTCTCCACCTGATGGTAGTAAAAAATGCCCTGTGTGCACCCATTCACCGACCCGGTGCCAGGCTCTGCTGTATCACCGCCCCAGCCACTGTCCTGCGACCGGTGTATATACAGCGGTGCGGCCGCTTCCTGCGCCGCCTGCAACAGGAACAGCCACAAGCTAAATATAAAAGTTACAGAGCGCGGCGAGGAGCTCACTGAGCGCAGAACGATGGAGGCAACAACAAGAAACACAGCAACAAAGGAAAACAAAGAAAAAAAAGACAAATCATCATAAAAACCTGACCCTGCTCAGACAAAGAGGGGGGGGGGGGCAAAAAGAGAAATAAATCATCATATAGAGATACCCAATACAACGCCATCTACTCGCTGCAAGTGCACACCTGCCTCCGCCGCTGTGCGCGCACACATATGTGCCTCTGCTGCCACAAACACACGTCCCTCCGTGCACGCACACATACAGTTAGGTCCAGAAATATTTGGACAGTGACACAATTTTGGCGAGTTGGGCTCTGCATGCCACCACATTGGATTTGAAATGAAACCTCTACAACAGAATTCAAGTGCAGATTGTAACGTTTAATTTGAAGGTTTGAACAAAAATATCTGATAGAAATTGTAGGAATTGTCACATTTCTTTACAAACACTCCACATTTTAGGAGGTCAAAAGTAATTGGACAAATAAACCAAACCCAAACAAAATATTTTTAGTTTCAATATTTTGTTGCGAATCCTTTGGAGGCAATCACTGCCTTAAGTCTGGAACCCATGGACATCACCAAACGCTGGGTTTCCTCCTTCTTAATGCTTTGCCAGGCCTTTACAGCCGCAGCCTTCAGGTCTTGCTTGTTTGTGGGTCTTTCCGTCTTAAGTCTGGATTTGAGCAAGTGAAATGCATGCTCAATTGGGTTAAGATCTGGTGATTGACTTGGCCATTGCAGAATGTTCCACTTTTTTGCACTCATGAACTCCTGGGTAGCTTTGGCTGTATGCTTGGGGTCATTGTCCATCTGTACTATGAAGCGCCGTCCGATCAACTTTGCGGCATTTGGCTGAATCTGGGCTGAAAGTATATCCCGGTACACTTCAGAATTCATCCGGTTACTCTTGTCTGCTGTTATGTCATCAATAAACACAAGTGACCCAGTGCCATTGAAAGCCATGCATGCCCATGCCATCACGTTGCCTCCACCATGTTTTACAGAGGATGTGGTGTGCCTTGGATCATGTGCCGTTCCCTTTCTTCTCCAAACTTTTTTCTTCCCATCATTCTGGTACAGGTTGATCTTTGTCTCATCTGTCCATAGAATACTTTTCCAGAACTGAGCTGGCTTCATGAGGTGTTTTTCAGCAAATTTAACTCTGGCCTGTCTATTTTTGGAATTGATGAATGGTTTGCATCTAGATGTGAACCCTTTGTATTTACTTTCATGGAGTCATCTCTTTACTGGTGACTTAGAGACAGATACACCAACTTCACTGAGAGTGTTCTGGACTTCAGTTGATGTTGTGAACGGGTTCTTCTTCACCAAAGAAAGTATGCGGCGATCATCCACCACTGTTGTCATCCGTGGACGCCCAGGCCTTTATGAGTTCCCAAGCTCACCAGTCAATTCCTTTTTTCTCAGAATGTACCCGACTGTTGATTTTGCTACTCCAAGCATGTCTGCTATCTCTCTGATGGATTTTTTCTTTTTTTTCAGCCTCAGGATGTTCTGCTTCACCTCAATTGAGAGTTCCTTAGACCGCATGTTGTCTGGTCACAGCAACAGCTTCCAAATGCAAAACCACACACCTGTAATCAACCCCAGACCTTTTAACTACTTCATTGATTACAGGTTGACGAGGGAGACGCCTTCAGAGTTAATTGCAGCCCTTAGAGTCCCTTGTCCAATTACTTTTGGTCCCTTGAAAAAGAGGAGGCTATGCATTACAGAGCTATGATTCCTAAACCCTTTCTCCGATTTGGATGTGAAAACTCTCATATTGCAGCTGGGAGTGTGCACTTTCAGCCCATATTATATATATAATTGCATTTCTGAACATGTTTTTGTAAACAGCTAAAATAACAAAACTTGTGTCACTGTCCAAATATTTCTGGACCTAACTGTATGTGCCTCTGCTGCCACAAACACACGTCCCTCCGTGGGTGCGCACACACACACACACACACACAAACACACCTTCCCCCCGCGCTACCTCCGCATGCCCCCGCGCTACCTCCGCATGCCCCAGCGCTACCTCCGCATGCCCCCGCGCTACCTCCGCATGCCCCCGCGCTACCTCCGCATGCCCCCGCGCTACCTCCGCATGCCCCCGCGCTACCTCCGCATGCCCCCGCGCTACCTCCGCATGCCCCCGCGCTACCTCCACATGCACAGGAGCAGGTTTATGTCCTGGGGTCCAGGTGACACTGACATATACCTGGATTATTGTGCTGAGCACTCCTTTTCACAAAGTAATTTTGACTGAAAAAAAAAAAAAAAAATCACATTAGAAAAGGTGCGGAGCAGAGTGGTCAGGGATCCCTGCGGCTGAGCGACATCTGTCTTCATCAGCTCTGCAGGAGGAGTTTTGCAGGAGGACAATGCAATGTCAGCACTGCCCCCTCCCCCCACCACACATGTATTTCTATAGGTGTCACAATTTTTATATTAGACGTTCCTCAACATTGAAATTACAGCACCTAGTAGTTAGAGTGGTGGATTATAGGAATCACCGGAAGGAGACGACACTGATCTGCAAACGGTGGAAAAACATGTTCTAAACCTCTGTGGATTTCTTCAGTCTGGAGTCTGAGCATTGTGCAGAACTCCCAGCACTTCCAGCCTCAGCTGCCGTCATGGAGGTCATTAATGGTCGTATGAGGAAGGTTCTGTCACTGAATGCACTTGGGCACAAAAATCATCAAGATCCTCCGCTGGCAGCGCCTGTGATTGGAGACCATAATCCCAGAAGTAGGAGCGGTGTGACGTTGCCTCAGAATGGCCTCTTCATAGTGTTGCCCATGGGGTCTCCAGAACAATTGTATCCATGATTGTGAGTGAGGGAGAAGGAGGACTCACACTGAAGGAGGCCGACCTCCATTCCAGCCTCCATTACCATCTGGCTCTGGTCCACAATAATATATGAGAGGTCAGTGAAGAGGCTACCACAAGGGAATATCACTCCTAGGATTATGGTGTCGGGTGGCATTACATACGGTAGCCGGAGCTTTTATGGAAGGTGCTGCTGATCTGGGGTTGTAAATAAAAGCCCAATTGTGGAGACCGTGGTAGCAATATGAAGTGGGAATAAATAATGACAGTCCTGCCGGGAGGACTCCTCGTTCCTACGTTGCGGAGGTCCGGGGGGGCTCCTGGAGATGTGAGAGGACGTCTGCCGGGGCTGCACCTCCAGGAGGCCAGATCGTTTTCAAGTGTAAAACAATGAGGTGCAGCTGCCGCCCCCCACACTTATCACTGGGCCTCCACAGCATCTGTGCCCACTATAGGAAAAGCCTGCAACATATGGGGAACCCGGCAGCTGAAGACTGCAGCACGTGCACCACGAGGCCTACACAAGGGTAACGAGCGGTGACTGCAGGGAGCAGAGATAGGGGATGCTGCTCGGCTGACTCTTCACACTGGAACATTGGGGGTCAGTCGCTGAAAATAATGGCCGAGGAAGGAGGGGAGCATTATAGGTCACATCCTCAGCAAGTTTATCCCAAAACCGGTATCCCCCCACAGACATCAGTGAGGTGGAGATCACCATTACACTGGAATAAGCGTCAAGAACCGTAGTGCACAGGTAGAGCCGTACAGCAGAGCTGTAGTGCTCCGAGGCTCATGATCGTGTGCAGGGCCCTTACATGCAGCCGCTCCGGTGACACTGGGAGATTTATACTCGTAAGAGGCTCAGCTTAGAACTGCTGCATCACTAATGGACGCAAAAGATGAGAAAGCCATTATATCTGGTCATGTGATCCATTAGAAAGTAAGTGCCCCCCCCCCTCCCTGGTGCTTCAGGCTGAAGGAAGCACAGGATCTCCGCTCGCTGTCACATTTTGGTGCAAAGCAAGAATTTATTTTTATGGAGGGCACAACCCTGGTCCTTCCTCTGTGGCCCCCCATGATCAGAGGTCATCAATCGGGTCAACTCTGGAGCCCATGTGAGGGGCAAACTGGGACTTTTTGTCCTCACAAGCAGCCAAAACGAGCAATGCAGAGTCGTCGAGACCCAGAGCCGGCCGGCAGAGGCAGAGTCGTCGGGGCTCGAGCCGGCCAACAGAGGCAGAGTCGTCGGGGCTCGAGCCGGCCGGCAGAGTCATTGGGGCCCAGAGCTGGCCGAAAGAGGCAGAGTCGTCGGGGCTCGAGCCGGCCGGCAGAGTCATTGGGGCCCAGAGCTGGCCGGCAGAGGCAGAGTCGTCGGGGCTCGAGCCGGCCGGCAGAGTCATTGGGGCCCAGAGCCGGCCGACAGAGGCAGAGTCGTCGGGGCCCAGAGCCGGCCGACAGAGGCAGAGTCGTCGGGGCTCGAGCCGGCCGACAGAGGCAGAGTCGTCGGGGCTCGAGCCGGCCGACAGAGGCAGAGTCGTCGGGGCTCGAGCCGGCCGACAGAGGCAGAGTCGTCGGGGCTCGAGCCGGCCGACAGAGGCAGAGTCGTCGGGGCTCGAGCCGGCCGACAGAGGCAGAGTCGTCGGGGCTCGAGCCGGCCGACAGAGGCAGAGTCGTCGGGGCTCGAGCCGGCCGACAGAGGCAGAGTCGTCGGGGCTCGAGCCGGCCGACAGAGGCAGAGTCGTCGGGGCTCGAGCCGGCCGACAGAGGCAGAGTCGTCGGGGCTCGAGCCGGCCGACAGAGGCAGAGTCGTCGGGGCTCGAGCCGGCCGACAGAGGCAGAGTCGTCGGGGCTCGAGCCGGCCGACAGAGGCAGAGTCGTCGGGGCTCGAGCCGGCCGACAGAGGCAGAGTCGTCGGGGCTCGAGTCGGCCGACAGAGGCAGAGTCGTCGGGGCTCGAGTCGGCCGACAGAGGCAGAGTCGTCGGGGCTCGAGTCGGCCGACAGAGGCAGAGTCGTCGGGGCTCGAGTCGGGCGACAGAGGCAGAGTCGTCGGGGCTCGAGCTGGGCGACAGAGGCAGAGTCGTCGGGGCTCGAGCTGGCCGGCAGAGACAGAGTCATTGGGGCCCAGAGTTGGCCGGCAGAGGCAGAGTCGTCGGGGCCCAGAGCCGGCCGGCAGAGGCAGAGTCGTCGGGGCTCGAGCCTCTGCACAAATCGTTTTCTGCACCCGTGCACCACACAGGCGTCAGAACCTAACACCTCATAACACAGTTGTTGAAAACGCCTCACCCCGCAGATTGAGCAACCTGATAAGTTGTCAGAGCCCGATACAGAGTTGTCAGAGCCCAAATAACCAGTAAAGTCCTACTGAAACAGTATGGCAGCGAGCCACAGAGGTATAAGGCCATGTTCATACACACAGGGCAATTTTAAGCAAAATAGAAATCTCAGACTCTGCTGGGAGAAGGAAATGCAGCATATAAGTGCATCATTGTGACCTCAAAAACGCACCAAAAAACACAGTAAAAGATGCACTGTGTGAACGTAGCCTTATAATATGGGATGTCGGTATTAGGAGCACAGGCAGAAAACGCTGTATAGTCCTGGTATATACAGGTCGGGATTTTGTCCCAGTCTGATAATTCGGATGTACGGGTGTTTTCGCCTCCCTCTTCTCTCCATGTCCCTTTTGGCTACAAGCAGCAGAGATCAGCAGCTCCGCTACAGCCGGGCCTGGGAACGGCCATTACTCAGCAGCTGGAACGTAAAAGGGAAGCAAAATAGGAAAAACCTGCAGAGACAGCTGGAAAATAAAAGTGCGCCCCTCCTATCTGATCAGTACCCAACACCGGCCCTCCAGGAGGGGGCGGCGGGGGCGCAGGCCTGACACACTTACCAGAAATTCTCAACAACGCTCGGATTATTCTAGATATTAGGAGGGGAGTCCTGTACGAGCTCACATGGGGGTTGTAGTCACTGTCTGCGGCGAGTCCTGCGTCATCTGAGCCCCAGGGTGTCGTAGCCACACGTCTCTAAGCGGTTAACCCCTATGTATGTGCAGGAGTGGCAGATGCACGCACGCATGCGCGGCCCTGCGCAGAGACACGCGGTCCCGTGCAGAGACACGCGGTCCTGCGCAGAGACACGCACAGTCCTGCACAAGAATGCAGACAAGATGCTATACTCCACCGACCAATGCGACCACACTTAAGGGTGCTTTACACGCTGCGACATCGCTAGCGATCTCGTTAGCGATGTGACAGGCCAGATCGCACATAGGTCATTTTTGTAGCGCCGGTCACATGTGCGATCTCGGCAAATCGTATGTGCGATCTAGCGTGTTACATCGCTAATGAGATCGCTAGCAATGTCACAGCGTGTAAAGCGGCCTTTAGTCTGTAGAGAAGAGGGACGACCACAAGCAGTACAGAGGACGGGCTGTAACCCCATAAAATAAAGTCATTGTATATTCTACCATCTTAGCCGGACCGATGTCGGATTATCAGACAGTTATGGAAAGAGAAATGATCTATACAAACCTAGTGCATATATTTAAAGGGGAACGCCACCCATTTATCTGAAGAGCGAGGTGTGACGACATGGACTGTCAGTGCCTAGCATGGGTTAAGTTTTTTAAAATTCAGCCAGACATGATGATAGTTTGTTTGTAAATGAGGGATAAGCCCCTCTTTGTTTCTAACAGACTCTTATGAATCTAGTGTTAAAGTTCTTGTTGACTCTTGTAATTGCCTTGGCCAGTGAAGGTCAGACACCCAGACAAATAGATTATGCGAACCTCCCATTGTATTGCTATGAGTATGGCTAGATGCGATGTAACTTAGCTGTCTCTCTCCCTCGTCTCTGCCAGAGATCATTACTATAGGGATATTTTGTATACGGCTTGAAATCTAGCCAATAAGAGGCCAGTCTTATCCACCAATCGTGAAGACCCCAATGGTCTGAATGGAGAGCTCAGGAGGACTGTCCATTGCCCGGATGGACTCTTTGTACACGATACCAATCTAGGACCTGAGGATCCGTTGGCAAGCCATAACTGAACCTGGATTATAACTCTACATGGACTTCAGCATCGAATGCAAGGATTCGGCTGAGATATCAAGGACTACCTAAGGAAGGAATCCAGCTTGGGACAATCCAGTCACCTGACTACAGGCTTTGCGGTCCTCAGCCAGCTTCCTAAATCCGGCATTATTCCATTCTCGGTGGGTGCCCGCTGAAAGCGGGGTGCTGCTGGATTGGAGTAAGTAGCCCTGGAAGCTCTGAGGCACGGACATTCTAATCCCTGGTGAGCCAGCGGAAGGGGGAGGAACTGTTCCCGGTTACATTCTGTGGTTTTGCTGGTTATGTGTTATGTGCCGTTAATTGTTTGGGGATCCAATAAAGTCTTAATATTGTGATCCCCTCACCCTGTGTTGTCTGAGTAGTGTTCCACCCACGGGTAAGGAGGTCGGGCGTTCAGTTGGGATGAGCCCTGGGCCACGCTGTCTTTCTAAAGGCGGCCGGGCCAGCGGACGAGAGCACCCACTGACCCCCCGTGTCTCCACATGAGGGTCAAGTGAGCCCAGCTGGGCCAAGCAAATAGACCAGAGGTGGGAGTACCCCTTTATTTCACACCGCTGAGTGCAGGCGGTGAACAGGAGGGACAGGGATGCCTTCCTTACAGAGCCGTAATATTCCCTCCGGCCCGCACAGATCTGACACTTTCCTTCGCCGCACAAGGTACACAAGTCGGTGTCATCTACCGTCTTCCTGAACCGGGGCTGTCGGACCACCAGTCCCCTTCTGACGTGTCTACAGGTCGCGAGGAGCAGCCTAAACAGGAGAAGACGCCGGAGAAGAGCGAGATCTCGGCTTGCGGTGTGGAATGTCTCAGGAGGACGGAACCAGAGATAAACTGGAAAATTCCAGGAAACGGCCACGGATAATTAAGAAAGTCCTGGCTCCAACCGACCTGTGGGGAAATCGCTTATACGGCAACTCCATAATGAGTCCAGACATTCCTGCGGGACAGGCAGAATAGGACGATGAGGGCGGTCATCCCACCGCTGGAGGCTTGGACACCTCTCCATCAGGATGGAGCAATAATTATATATAGGTTTTTGGGGAAATGTGCTCAGAGGAAACTCCCCTGATTGGGCCATGTGAGGCCCACCCACGATACCGCACAGAAGGCGATCCTTCACCTCTGGAATTTTTGGAGGTCCGGCCTCTCTTCTCATCCATTATCCATCACCATCTGATAATCCAGAGCCTTTGATAATCCGAAAGCTACAGTCACGATGGGTTTTACCTCTTTCCTGCTCCTGTTGGCTTTCAAGACAAGAAATTGGAGGAGTAAATTAAGATCTGAAGGTGGGAAAACGGTGAGAGGAAAGCCAGCAGCAAGTCTGGAGATGAAAGAGGACGACTATCGGGGGGGGGGAGAATTCTCCCCGATCCCACCGAGACACGCCGTGATCAGACGCTCACTGCAAACCCCCACCATAACCTGATTACACTAAATCAGCAGAAAGATGCGATCACTACACAGTCTGGAAAACACCGATATATATCAGACGCCTCAGAGAACTGCACAAACATGGAGGACAGCGCCGCTACACAGGGGCCAATGTCACTGCTCAACCTCGCGTCACTGACCTGTACACAGAGGTGTATATCTACTGGATACAACATGTATAATACTGCCCCCTATGTACAATAATATGACTACTATAATACTGCCCCTATATACAAGAATATAACTACTATAATACTGCCCCTATGTACAAGAATATAACTACTATAATACTGCCCCTATGTACAAGAATATAACTACTATAATACTGCCCCCTATGTACGAGAATATAACTACTATAATATGGCCCCCTATGTACAAGAATATAACTACTATAATACTGCTCCTATGTACAAGAATATAACTACTATAATACTGCTCCTATGTACAAGAATATAACTACTATAATACTGCTCCTATCTACAAGAATATAACTACTATAATACTGCCCCTATGTACAAGAATATAACTACTATAATACTGCCCCCTATGTACAAGAATGTAACTACTATAATACTGCCCCTATATACAAGAATATAACTACTATAATACTGCCCCCTATGTACAAGAATATAACTACTATAATACTGCCCCCTATGTACAAGAATATAACTACTATAATACTGCCCCTATGTACAAGAATATAACTACTATAATACTGCCCCCTATGTACAAGAATATAACTACTATAATACTGCTCCCTATGTACAAGAATATAACTACAATAATACTGCCCCTATGTACAAGAATATAACTACTATAATACTGACTCTATATATAAAATGTTTTTGTTTATATTCCCATTACTTGTATGGAGTCAGAAGAATGGAGCAGTATTGCTGCGCACAGTGCTGTCGCGGTGGTGGGCGCAGTAGCAGTGCCGCTCTAAGCCGAGCACATAAGTAGTTTAGAAGGAAACAGACCAGTGATTGTTTGTGCAGATTACTTTTGGTTGTGTCCTCAGTTTGGGTGATATTTGTGGGATCAGGGTAGAGGGTGTAATATGGAGACCCGGGCGAGGTGCCTGGTTCCATACTGCACAGTGATTTCGGCGGTCACCCAGCTTTCCCAGGCACTCCGGGGTACAGACACATGCAGACTGGTCTAGTCAGCGCCTTGGCAGGAGGCACATTCCAGGCCGCATACCGTGCCCCGTCCTAATAAATAACCAGACCAAAATAGAGCCAGAGGCTTCTTGGTGTTTCCTCCCCGGCCGCCGCCGCTCACATCAAACAGCAGGGGGAAAAGCAAACAGGGCGCAGGCAGCACAATGGACTCCCACCAGGAACATACAGGCCCCATTATCTGACCAACCCTCAAAACCCCAGCCAAAATAAAGAATCCCGGCCGTGAGAGGGCCGAGCGAGCCGACCCTGAGTAAAGCATCCTGAGACTGGACAACCACGAGAGGGCCGAGCAAACCAACCCTGAGCAAAGCATCCTGGGACAGGAGGACCCTGAGAGGGCCGAGCGAGCCAGCCCTGAGCAAAGCATCCTGGGACGGGACAACCAGGAGAGGGCCAAGCGAGCCAACCCTGAGGCAAAGCATCCTGGGACGGGACGACCACGAGAGGGCCGAGCAAACCAACCCTGAAGCAAAGCATCCTGGCATGGGACAACCACGAGAGGGCCGAGCGAACCAACCCTGAGCAAAGCATCCTGGGACAGGATGACCCTGAGAGGGCCAAGCGAGCCAACCCTGAGGCAAAGCATCCTGGGACGGGACGACCACGAGAGGGCCGAGCGAGCCAACCCTGAGGCAAAGCATCCTGGGATAGGACAACCACGAGAGGGCCGAGCGAGCCAGCCCTGAGCAAAGCATCCTGGGACGGGACAACCATGAGGGGACTGAGCGAGCCAGCCCTGAGCAAAGCATCCTAGGACGGGACAACCATGAGAGGACCGAGCGAGCCAGCCCTGAGCAAAGCATCCTGGGACGGAACGTCCATGAAACAGCCAAGCGAGCCAACTGTGAGCAAAGCATCCTGAATTAAGAAGACCACCACAAGAGGGCTGAGTGAGACAGCCGTGAGCAAAGCATCCTGCGATAGGACAACCACGAGAGGGCCGAGCGAGCCAGCCGTGAGCAAAGCATCCTGGGATAGGACAACCACGAGAGGGCCGAGCAAGCCAGCCGTGAGCAAAGCATCCTGGGATAGGACAACCACGAGAGGGCCGAGCGAGCCAGCCCTGAGCAAAGCATCCTGGAATGGGACAACTACGAGAGAGCCAAGCGAGCCAACCCTGAGCAAAGCATCCTGGGACGAGACCTCTGAATGTGCCTCCACCAACACAATTAAAAGACGGAATAATAAAGTAGTTTTTTTGCAGTTTTCCCTCCCGCAGCCTGGCTTCACAGGAGCACAAAGATGGCAGACCATGAGTGACCACGTTGGCCAGAGCAGTCATGTGCCACGAGAACGTGTGTTCTTGGTGGTCCATCCATGGCCACGACTGACTATGGTGAGGCAGATATTGGAGAGAGGGCCCTCATAATGAAAATGTACCCAGCGTTAACTATTTAAGCTGGACCCGATGCCAGCAGCGACCCACAGCAATATAAATGGCCGACGCGACGATACGCAAGCAACTAAATTATTAATGACATAAGATGAGCGCACCATTTCTGGGAGCGGCCATGTTCACACGTACAGTTTAAGGAGGACTCCACTCCCCCTATAGAGCCAAAAATGCTAAATATTGTTATCCCACACCCAGGTGATCCCAGCAGACGTGGTCCGGACAGACTGGAGCGTCGTTACAAGCTGGAAGCCGTCTCTGTATCTGGTGGCCATACTGGGCACATCGGGAGTGATGAGGTCTGAGGGACTATTAATCATATCTGGAGGAGCAGATACTTACTGGTTCCTCTGTGATCGTCCCTCCTGGTACACGCTCTGTAATGGTATGTTGACCTGCCCTAGAAACTGGTCCATGCCAATGAGGGCACGGTGCATAACCATCAGCTGGAGCTCGCAATTCTCCCCTCGTTCCATGGCCCCGGGGCAAAGCTCGAAGGAACATTCCTCCTTCCATTCTGGAGATCCTGGGGTCTTCTCCACCACCGAGGTGCTATACTTCTCCCGTCCGACCTGGATAAGCGTGTAGGCATCGCTGGTTCCATGCTTCCCCTTAGCGCGGAGACCTTTGGCTTGAAGGATGGTGACTTGAACATGGGTGGGGAACCAGCCCAGGTCGGGTTCAGGCCGTAGAGACATCTGGAGGACAGGGGAGTGAGCAGAGCCAAGAACCTGAAACATGAAAGGACAATTGTAAAAGCAAGGCAATGACCATCTGTACACCGATTTATATTGTTCTACGTCAGGAGGGCCGGGGGAGAGCAGCGGACCGGAGACGCTGCACCACGATGGCCGGGAGAAAGCAGTGGACCGCCGGAGATGCTGCACCACGAGGGACAGGAGAGAGCGGTGGACTGTAGATGCTGCACCACGAGGGCCGGGAGAGAGCGACGGACCCCAGGCGCCACATCACAAGAGCAAGGAGAGAGCGGCGGACACCGGGAGCATGAGGGCAGTGAGAGAGCGGCGGACACCGGGTGCATGAGGGCAGGGAGAGAGCAGCGGACCACAGGCGCTGCACCACGAGGACAGGGAGAGAGTGGTGGACCCCGGGCACCACACCACGAGAGCAGGGATAGAGCGGTGAACCACGGGCGCCGCACCACGAGGACAGGGCGAGAGCACCACATCACAGGCGCCGCACCACGAGGATAGGGTGAGAGCGCCGGGCTCTATACTATGAGGAAAGGGAGAGAGCGCCAGTTGCCACACTACGAAGGTGTGGAGAGACTGCAAGCCCATAGGCGCTACACCAGGAGGGCTGTAAGAGAGCACCGGGCACTACATGTGGAGGGCAAAGAGAGCACCCATCAAAACCGCATAGCGCATGCAAGAGCAGCCAACAAAGGAGCACCCAACGGAGGCGCACCGCGTATACAGGAGCACCCAACGGAGGCGCACCGCGTATACAGGAGCACCCAACGGAGGCGCACCGCGTATACAGGAGCACCCAACGGAGGCGCACAGCGTATACAGGAGCACCCAACGGAGGCGCACCGCGTATACAGGAGCACCCAACGGAGGCGCACCGCGTATACAGGAGCACCCAACGGAGGCGCACCGCGTATACAGGAGCACCCAACGGAGGCGCACCGCATATACAGGAGCACCCAACAATGGCGCACCGCGTATACAGGAGCACCCAACAGAGGCGCACCGCATATACAGGAGCACCCAACGGAGGCGCACCGCGTATACAGGAGCACCCAACAGAGGCGCACAGCATATACAAGAGCACCCAACGGAGGCGCACCGCGTATACAGGAGCACCCAACGGAGGCGCACCGTGTATACAGGAGCACCCAGCTACAATGTACACAGCACCTACTTACAGTGTATACTGCAGTGTATAGTGTATACAGCAGCACCCACCCCCAGTGTATACAGAGCTGTGCCCACCTTAATGATGCAGCACTTCTCCTAGCAGGGCAGGCAGCACCCCACACACTGCTCACCTCTCAGCTGATGCACATTGTGCTTACAATCCCGGGGGGCGCAGATCATCCGGGGTCCTCGGTGTCTGCTGCAGGGGGTGAGCAGAGCAGGCGGGGTGGGTCCTGCAGATTCTGCAGCAAAGTAACTTTCTTGTGTGTCTGCTGCTCAGAAGAGGAGGAGGAGAGATGGAGGGGGAGGGGATCCTGCAGCACAAGAGAGCTCTGCAATGCTCTGCCCCGACCATCACCCGCGCTGCTCCTACACACTGCACCCGGTCACTGCTCCCCTACCCCCATACTTCACCCCTGCATCCCCACACCACGGTCACTGCTCCCCTACCCCCTGCACCCCCATACTTCACCCCTGCACCCCTACCCCCTGAATCCCCACACCACGGTCACTGCTCCCCTAACCCCTGCACCCCCATACTTCACCCCTGCACCCCTACCCCCTGCATCCCCACACCACGGTCACTGCTCCCCTACCCCCTGCACCCCCATACTTCACCCCTGCACCCCTACCCCCATACTTCACCCCTGCACCCCTACCCCCTGCATCCCCACACCACGGTCACTGCTCCTACACACTGCACCCGGTCACTGCTCCCCTACCCCCATACTTCACCCCTGCACCCCTACCCCCTGCATCCCCACACCACGGTCACTGCTCCCCTACCCCCTGCATCCCCACACCACGGTCACTGCTCCCCTACCCCCTGCATCCCCACACCACGGTCACTGCTCCCCTACCCCCTGCAACCCCATACTTCACCCCTGCACCCTGGACTCTGCTCCCCTACCCCCTGCACCCCCATACTTCACCCCTGCACCCTGGACACTGCTCCCCTACCCCCTGCATCCCCATACTTCACCCCTGCACCCTGGACTCTGCTCCCCTACCCCCTGCATCCCCATACTTCACCCCTGCACCCTGGTCACTGCTCCCCTGCATCCCCATATTTCACCCCTGCACCCCGGTCTCTGCTCCTCTACCCCCTGCATCTGCATACTTCACCCCTGGACACTGCTCCCCTACCCCGTGCACCCCCACAGTTCACCCCTGCACCCCGGACTCTGCTCCCCTACCCCTTGCAATCCCCATACTTCACCCCTGGACTCTGCACCCCTATACTTCTATGCACCCCTGCTCTTCACCTTTCTATTTTTTTTTTTTTGGGAGGGGGGAGATGTGCGGATTGAAAACGCAAATTCTGATGTTCAGATTTTTTTTTTCATAGTATGATCTTTTATGGCCGCAGCGATAGCCATGTGTTTTCCTTTTATCTTCCAGTTGGGAGGGTTTGGTTTTATATTTTTGCATTATTTTTTATTAATACTGTCATAGTGCGGCAAACTGCCATCTCCTTATGAGGCCCGGCCAGTATGGCAGTGATGGGGGCCGGTATAGGCCCCGGCCAGTATGGCAGTGATGGGGGCCGGTATAGACCCCGGCCAGTATGGCAGTGATGGGGGCCGGTATAGGCCCCGGCCAGTATGGCAGCGATGGGGGCCGGTATAGGCCCCGGCCAGTATGGCAGCGATGGGGGCCGGTATAGGCCCCGGCCAGTATGGCAGTGATGGGGGACGGTATAGGCCCCGGCCAGTATGGCAGTGATGGGGGCCGGTATAGGCCCCGGCCAGTATGGCAGTGATGGGGGCCGGTATAGGCCCCGGCCAGTATGGCAGTGATGGGGGCCGGTATAGGCCCCGGCCAGTATGGCAGTGATGGGGGCCGGTATAGGCCCCGGCCAGTATGGCAGTGATGGGGGCCGGTATAGGCCCCGGCCAGTATGGCAGTGATGGGGGCCGGTATAGGCCCCGGCCAGTATGGCAGTGATGGGGGCCGGTATAGGCCCCGGCCAGTATGGCAGTGATGGGGGCCGGTATAGGCCCCGGCCAGTATGGCAGTGATGGGGGCCTGTATAGGCCCCGGCCAGTATGGCAGTGATGGCCGGTATAGGCCCCGGCCAGGATGGCAGTGATGGGGGCCGGTATAGGCCCCGGCCAGTATGGCAGTGATGGGGGCCGGTATAGGCCCCGGCCAGTATGGCAGTGATGGGGGCCGGTATAGGCCCCGGCCAGTATGGCAGTGATGGGGGCCGGTATAGGCCCCGGCCAGTATGGCAGTGATGGCCGGTATAGGCCCCGGCCAGTATGGCAGTGATGGGGGCCGGTATAGGCCCCGGCCAGTATGGCAGTGATGGGGGCCGGTATAGGCCCCGGGCCAGTATGGCAGTGATGGGGGCCGGTATAGGCCCCGGCCAGTATGGCAGTGATGGGGGCCGGTATAGACCCCGGCCAGTATGGCAGTGATGGGGGCCGGTATAGGCCCCGGCCAGTATGGCAGTGATGGGGGCCGGTATAGTCCCCGCCCAGTATGGCAGTGATGGGGGCCGGTATAGTCCCCGCCCAGTATGGCAGTGATGGGGGCCGGTATAGTCCCCGCCCAGTATGGCAGTGATGGGGGCCGGTATGGTCCCCGGCCAGTATGGCAGTGATGGGGGCCGGTATAGGCCCCGGCCAGTATGGCAGTGATGGGGGCCGGTATAGGCCCCGGCCAGTATGGCAGTGATGGGGGCCGGTATTGGCCCCGGCCAGTATGGCAGTGATGGGGGCCGGTATAGGCCCCGGCCAGTATGGCAGTGATGGGGGCCGGTATAGGCCCCGGCCAGTATGGCAGTGATGGGGGCCGGTATAGGCCCCAGCTGCCGTGTAGTGACGCCCGGGTATCCGGCGTTGTGGGAACCAAGGCTTAAATAAAATTCATAAAAACGAGTAGAGAGAAAGCCACATAGCCACTGACGGAAGAAAACCCCCGAATTCCTGGAAGACTCACTGTAGGCCTCGCTGCTGTACACCGCCTCCATAACCTAGTGATACGGCCCCATAGATTACACAGAGGACAGTTATGGCCGCAGTCACTGCACGACCAGCAACACTGACACATTTCTTCACTCCTTTATTTTAGCATTAGACCTGTGCGATCACCGATACCTGAGCCACGAGACGCGTCCGGGCCTCCGAATTTATACTGTGCCGTCGCTAAGCCAAGGTTAGCCATAGCAACCAATCACACTGCAGCTTTCATTCTAGTGCCTGACATTTCAGAATGTAAGACATTATTTCATTGGTCGATGTGGGTACATGGTAACAATGCTGCAATCACAGGGCGGCAACCGCCTCCATTATACAAGACTAATAGGGGCCACACCCAGTATACAGGACAGGAGAAGTGGTACTGTGCAATGTATATATACAGAATAATACAGATACTGAGGATTACACCCAGTATACAGGACAGGAGAAGTGGTACTGTGCAGTGTATATATACAGAATAATACAGATAATGAGGATTACACCCAGTATACAGGACAGGAGAAGTGGTACTGTGCAGTGTATATATACAGAATAATACAGATAATGAGGATTACACCCAGTATACAGGACAGGAGAAGTGGTACTGTGCAGTGTATATATACAGAATAATACAGATACTGAGAATTACACCCAGTATACAGGACAGGAGAAGTGGTACTGTGCAGTGTATGTATACAGAATAATACAGATAATGAGGATTACACCCAGTATACAGGACAGGAGAAGTGGTACTGTGCAGTGTACATATACAGAATAATACAGATACTGAGGATTACACCCAGTATACAGGTCAGGAGAAGTGGTACTGTGCAGTGTATATATACAGAATAATACAGATACTGAGGATTACACCCAGTATACAGGACAGGAGAAGTGGTACTGTGCAGTGTACATATACAGAATAATACAGATACTGAGGATTACACCCAGTATACAGGTCAGGAGAAGTGGTACTGTGCAGTGTATATATACAGAATAATACAGATACTGAGGATTACACCCAGTATACAGGACAGGAGAAGTGGTACTGTGCAGTGTACATATACAGAATAATACAGATACTGAGGATTACACCCAGTATACAGGTCAGGAGAAGTGGTACTGTGCAGTGTATATATACAGAATAATACAGATACTGAGAATTACACCCAGTATACAGGACAGGAGAAGTGGTACTGTGCAGTGTATATATACAGAATAATACAGATACTGAGGATTACACCCAGTATACAGGACAGGAGAAGTGGTACTGTGCAGTGTACATATACAGAATAATACAGATACTGAGGATTACACCCAGTATACAGGTCAGGAGAAGTGGTACTGTGCAGTGTATATATACAGAATAATACAGATACTGAGAATTACACCCAGTATACAGGACAGGAGAAGTGGTACTGTGCAGTGTATATATACAGAATAATACAGATACTGAGGATTACACCCAGTATACAGGACAGGAGAAGTGGTACTGTGCAGTGTACATATACAGAATAATACAGATACTGAGGATTACACCCAGTATACAGGTCAGGAGAAGTGGTACTGTGCAGTGTATATATACAGAATAATACAGATACTGAGGATTACACCCAGTATACAGGACAGGAGAAGTGGTACTGTGCAATGTATATATACAGAATAATACAGATACTGAGGATTACACCCAGTATACAGGACAGGAGGAGTGGTACTGTGCAGTGTATGTATACAGAATAATACAGATAATGAGGATTACACCCAGTATACAGGACAGGAGAAGTGGTACTGTGCAGTCAATATATACAGAATAATACAGATACTGAGAATTACACCCAGTATACAGGACAGGAGAAGTGGTACTGTGCAGTGTATATATACAGAATAATACAGATACTGAGGATTACACCCAGTATACAGGACAGGAGAAGTGGTACTGTGCAGTGTACATATACAGAATAATACAGATACTGAGGATTACACCCAGTATACAGGTCAGGAGAAGTGGTACTGTGCAGTGTATATATACAGAATAATACATATACTGAGGATTACACACAGTATACAGGACAGGAGAAGCAGTACTGTGCAGTGTATATATACAGAATAATACAGATAATGAGGATTACACCCAGTATACAGGACAGGAGGAGTGGTACTGTGCAGTGTATATATACAGAATAATACAGATACTGAGGATTACACCCAGTATACAGGACAGGAGAAGTGGTACTGTGCAGTGTATATATACAGAATAATACAGGTACTGAGGATTACACCCAGTATACAGGACAGGAGAAGTGGTACTGTGCAGTCAATATATACAGAATAATACAGATACTGAGAATTACACCCAGTATACATGACAGGAGACGTGGTACTGTGCAGTGTATATATACAGAATAATACAGATACTGAGGATTACACCCAGTATACAGGACAGGAAAAGTGGTACTGTGCAGTGTATATATACAGAATAATACAGATACTGAGGATTACACCCAGTATACAGGACAGGAGAAGTGGTACTGAGCAGTGTATATATACAGAATAATACAGATACTGAGGATTACACCCAGTATACAGGACAGGAGAAGTGGTACTGTGCAGTCAATATATACAGAATAATACAGATACTGAGAATTACACCCAGTATACATGACAGGAGACGTGGTACTGTGCAGTGTATATATACAGAATAATACAGATACTGAGGATTACACCCAGTATACAGGACAGGAAAAGTGGTACTGTGCAGTGTATATATACAGAATAATACAGATACTGAGGATTACACCCAGTATACAGGACAGGAGAAGTGGTACTGTGCAGTGTATATATACAGAATAATACAGATACTGAGGATTACACCCAGTATACAGGACAGGAGAAGTGGTACTGTGCAGTGTATATATACAGAATAATACAGATACTGAGGATTACACCCAGTATACAGGACAGGAGAAGTGGTACTGTGCAGTGTGTATATACAGAATAATACAGATACTGAGGATTACACCCAGTATACAGGACAGGAGAAGTGGTACTGTGCAGTGTATATATACAGAATAATACAGATACTGAGGATTACACCCAGTATACAGGACAGGAGGAGTGGTACTGTGCAGTGTGTATATATACAGGTACTGAGGATTACACCCAGTATATAGGATAGGTGATACTGTGCAGTGTAATTATTGCCGGTCTTGTTGTTTTCTCGTGGATCGTTCCTTCTTGTTAGTACATGATCGTCCGCTGTTCTGTGACCTTCGTCTGTGACATGTGTGATATTAGATCCGGTGCAGCGTGTATTTGGTGACTGATCGCTGCGGCCCCCCCCCCCCTCCCAGCTTCTAATGAACAAAAAAGAGGTAAATGTCTGCACGTTTTACAGAGTAAATAATAAAGAATGACAGTGCCGTCCTCCATGACGATGCAGGGTCCATGTTCTGTATAATCGCGTCCATCTCTGTAGGGATCAGAATATAATCTCCTCATATAAAACTGTCAGTGACCCAGAAGGAAGGCCTGAAGGATAAGGAGGGGTCTCCTGCTATTCCTCTCTGTTATCAGGATCTCTGATTGCTGTCAGTGAATGGCATATTGCTAAACAAGTCCTTTTGATACAAACATATAAAAACGCACATAAAATCCTACTGTTTTAGATGTGGATTTTTGAGACCATAAAATAAACTTAAATATAAGTTCCATGTAAATATCCCAAGTCATCTGCAGAAAATCTACATAAAACACAAAAAAGTTGCAGGATTTTTTCTCCCCCATTTTTTAATATGTTAAAAAAAAAAGCGTCAGTCAATTCTTTACTGCGTTTTATGCACAAAATCTCTACAAAATATTTGTGGGTTTTTTCAGCATTTTTCATCATGGTTTTTGATGGTTATTTTACAAGGTTTTTGCAGTGGAAAATCAGCAAAAAAATAATCCTAATATTAAAAACAATAATATAAATAAATTAAAAAAAAACACACCGGAAAAAAAGCATCAAAACCGCATCTAAATTGTGTAAAGATATTGGGGCTCACGTCTTAAGAATTGATTTTCATTTCCTCCTATAAGCAGATTGTGTGTAATATCCGGCCCCTCGGCCCCGGCATACACAATCCGGCCCCTCACCCCCAGTATATACTATGCGCCCCCTTACCCCGGGGGATAATCGAAATGGTCCTGTATAGGAGCCTCCAGGGTAACAAGTCCGTCCATCATGTTTATTCCTCCTGAATCTTCCCCATCTACTATGGGTGATATTACTGAGACATGGAAGAACCTGCAGCAAGTCAGCCACAAAGTGAAGACCCCGTAATGTTACACAGCGGGGGGCCGAGTGCTGAGGAGCAAAGGGCGGAAAAGTCCCCACTGCTCAGAGTCCAGACCTCCTCCGGCAACATTTTATTTATTTTACTCACTTATACAGCATCATTAATTTAACAGCATTTTACAGACCTGATCATCACTGTCCCCATTGGGGCTCACAATCTAGGTTCCCTATCAGTATCTCTTTGGAGTGTGGGAGGAAACCAGAGAATCCAAGGGAAACCCACATCAGCACAAACACTGTGCACGCTGGAGCTTCATGGCCCATCACCAAGCACAGTGCCGAGCCGTACATCACCAAGGACAATGCCGAGCCGTACATCACCAAGCACAATGCCGAGCCGTACATCACCAAGCACAATGCCGAGCCGTACATCACCAAGCACAATGCCGAGCCGTACATCACCAAGCACAATGCCGAGCCGTACATCACCAAGCACAATGCCGAGCCGTACATCACCAAGCACAATGCCGAGCCGTACATCACCAAGCACAATGCCGAGCCGTACATCTCCAAGCACAATGCCGAGCCGTACATCACCAAGCACAATGCCGAGCCGTACATCACCAAGCACAATGCCGAGCCGTGCATCACCAAGCACAATGCCGAGCCGTACATCACCAAGCCCAATGCCGAGCCGTACATCACCAAGCCCAATGCCGAGCCGTACATCACCAAGCCCAATGCCGAGCCGTACATCACCAAGCACAATGCCGAGCCGTACATCACCAAGCACAATGCCGAGCCGTGCATCACCAAGCACAATGCCGAGCCGTACATCACCAAGCACAATGCCGAGCCGTACATCACCAAGGACAATGCCGAGCCGTACATCACCAAGCACAATGCCGAGCCGTACATCACCAAGCACAATGCAGAGCCATACATCACCAAGCACAATGCTGAGCCGTACATCACCATGCACAATGCCGAGCCATACATCACCAAGCACAATGCCGAGCCGTACATCACCAAGCACAATGCCGAGCCGTACATCACCAAGCACAATGCCGAGCCGTACATCACCAAGCACAATGCCGAGCCGTACATCTCCAAGCACAATGCCGAGCCGTACATCACCAAGCACAATGCCGAGCCGTACATCACCAAGCACAATGCCGAGCCGTACATCACCAAGGACAATGCCGAGCCGTACATCACCAAGCACAATGCCGAGCCGTACATCACCAAGCACAATGCAGAGCCATACATCACCAAGCACAATGCTGAGCCGTACATCACCATGCACAATGCCGAGCCATACATCACCAAGCACAATGCCGAGCCGTACATCACCAAGCACAATGCCGAGCCGTACATCACCAAGCACAATGCCGAGCCGTACATCACCAAGCACAATGCCGAGCCGTACATCTCCAAGCACAATGCCGAGCCGTACATCCCCAAGCACAATGCCGAGCCGTACATCACCAAGCACAATGCCGAGCCGTACATCACCAAGCACAATGCCGAGCCGTACACCACCAAGCACAATGCCGAGCCGTGCATCACCAAGCACAATGCCGAGCCGTACATCACCAAGCCCAATGCCGAGCCGTACATCACCAAGCCCAATGCCGAGCCGTACATCACCAAGCACAATGCCGAGCCGTACATCACCAAGCACAATGCCGAGCCGTACATCACCAAGCACAATGCCGAGCCGTACATCACCAAGCACAATGCCGAGCCGTGCATCACCAAGCACAATGCCGAGCCGTACATCACCAAGCACAATGCCGAGCCGTACATCACCAAGCACAATGCCGAGCCGTACATCACCAAGCACAATGCCGAGCCGTACATCACCAAGCACAATGCCGAGCCGTACATCACCAAGCACAATGCCGAGCCATACATCACCAAGCACAATGCACAATGCCGAGCTGTACATCACCAAGCACAATGCCGAGCCGTACATCACCAAGCACAATGCCGAGCCGTACATCACCAAGCACAATGCCGAGCCGTACATCACCAAGGACAATGCCGAGCCGTACATCACCAAGCACAATGCCGAGCCGTACATCACCAAGCACAATGCAGAGCCATACATCACCAAGCACAATGCTGAGCCGTACATCACCAAGCACAATGCCGAGCCGTACATCACCAAGCACAATGCCGAGCCGTGCATCACCAAGCACAATGCCGAGCCGTACATCACCAAGCACAATGCCAAGCTGTACATCACCGAGCACAATGCACAATGCCGAGCTGTACATCACCAAGCACAATGCCGAGCCGTACATCACCAAGCACAATGCCGAGCCATACATCACCAAGCACAATGCCGAGCCGTACATCACCAAGCACAATGCCGAACCATACATCACCAAGCACAATGCCGAGCTGTACATCACCAAGCACAATGCCGAGCCGTACATCACCAAGCACATTGCCGAGCCATACATCACCAAGCACAATGCCGAGCCATACATCACCAAGCACAATGCCGAGCCGTACATCACCAAGCACATTGCCGAGCCATACATCACCAAGCACAATGCCGAGCCATACATCACCAAGCACAATGCCGAGCCGTACATCACCAAGCACAATGCCGAGCCGTACATCACCAAGCACAATGCCGAGCCATACATCACCAAGCACAATGCCGAGCCGTACATCACCAAGCACAATGCCGAGCCATACATCACCAAGCACAATGCGGAGCCGTACATCACCAAGCACAATGCCGAGCCGCACACCACCAAGCACAATGCCGAGCCGTACATCACCAAGCACAATGCCGAGCCATACATCACCAAGCACAATGCACAATGCCGAGCTGTACATCACCAAGCACAATGCCGAGCCGTACATCACCAAGCACAATGCTGAGCCGTACATCACCAAGCACAATGCCGAGCCGCACACCACCAAGCACAATGCCGAGCCGTACATCACCAAGCACAATGCCGAGCCATACATCACCAAGCACAATGCACAATGCCGAGCTGTACATCACCAAGCACAATGCCGAGCCGTACATCACCAAGCACAATGCCGAGCCGTACATCACCAAGCACAATGCCGAGCCATACATCACCAAGCACAATGCCGAGCCATACATCACCAAGCACAATGCTGAGCCATACATCACCAAGCACAATGCCGAGCCATAAATCACCAAGCACAATGCCGAGCCATACACCACCAAGCACAATGCCGAGCCATACATCACCAAGCACAATGCCGAACCTTACATCACCAAGCACAATGCCGAGCCGTACATCACCAAGCACCATGCCGAGCCATACATCACCAAGCACAATGCCGAGCCGTACATCACCAAGCACAATGCCGAGCCATACATCACCAAGCACAATGCCGAGCCGTACATCACCAAGCACAATGCCGAGCCGTACATCACCAAGCGTTTCCTCCTCATGAACACAAGCGCTGATATTCCTTGTTTCCTCCACAGCTTGGAAACAGCTCCAAACAAATCTGTCTGCTGCTCGGAGTAATGCGAGGAGGTGACAGAGACAGAAGTTTGCCATGAAGTTCTCGGAGCATCCTCTTATCTTCCCATTATTTGTGTTCCTTCAAGTATTTGGAGTGTGGGAGGAAACCAGAGAATCCAAGGGAAACCCACATCAGCACAAACACTGCGCACGCTGGAGCTTCATGGCCCATCACCAAGCACAGTGCCGAGCCATACATCACCAAGCACAATGCCGAGCCGTACATCACCAAGCACAATGCCGAGCCGTACATCACCAAGGACAATGCCGAGCCGTACATCACCAAGCACAATGCCGAGCCGTACATCACCAAGCACAATGCCGAGCCATACATCACCAAGCACAATGCACAATGCCGAGCTGTACATCACCAAGCACAATGCCGAGCCGTACATCACCAAGCACAATGCTGAGCCGTACATCACCAAGCACAATGCCGAGCCGCACACCACCAAGCACAATGCCGAGCCGTACATCACCAAGCACAATGCCGAGCCATACATCACCAAGCACAATGCACAATGCCGAGCTGTACATCACCAAGCACAATGCCGAGCCGTACATCACCAAGCACAATGCTGAGCCGTACATCACCAAGCACAATGCCGAGCCGTACACCACCAAGCACAATGCCGAGCCGTACATCACCAAGCACAATGCCGAGCCGTACATCACCAAGCACAATGCCGAGCCGTACATCACCAAGCATAATGCCGAGCCGTACATCACCAAGAACAATGCCGAGCCGTACATCACCAAGCACAATGCCGAGCCGTACATCACCAAGCACAATGCCGAGCCGTACATCACCAAGCACAATGCCGAGCCATACATCACCAAGCACAATGCCGAGCCATACATCACCAAGCACAATGCTGAGCCATACATCACCAAGCACAATGCCGAGCCATAAATCACCAAGCACAATGCCGAGCCATACACCACCAAGCACAATGCCGAGCCATACATCACCAAGCACAATGCCGAACCTTACATCACCAAGCACAATGCCGAGCCGTACATCACCAAGCACCATGCCGAGCCATACATCACCAAGCACAATGCCGAGCCGTACATCACCAAGCACAATGCCGAGCCATACATCACCAAGCACAATGCCGAGCCGTACATCACCAAGCACAATGCCGAGCCGTACATCACCAAGCGTTTCCTCCTCATGAACACAAGCGCTGATATTCCTTGTTTCCTCCACAGCTTGGAAACAGCTCCAAACAAATCTGTCTGCTGCTCGGAGTAATGCGAGGAGGTGACAGAGACAGACGTTTGCCATGAAGTTCTCGGAGCATCCTCTTATCTTCCCATTATTTGTGTTCCTTCAAGTATTTATCCAATATTCTCCTGTAATGATGCGAGTTATATCACTAGTATCACAAACGTTACAGAGTAAGCAGATGGAACCGAGACGCCACACGTTCCCCCAGCTATCAGAGTGTAGAAAACAAAATGCAGGGAATTCTCATAGTCACTGGTGATCAGCGGGCACTACCATGCTCGGGTGCTCAGTATTCGTAACTAGTGATGAGTGGGCACTACCATGCTCAGGTGCTCAGTATTCGTAACTAGTGATGAGTGGGCACTACCATGCTCGGGTGCTCAGTATTCGTAACTAGTGATGAGTGGGCACTACCGTGCTCAGTATTCGTAACTAGTGATGAGTGGGCACTACCATGCTCGGGTGCTCAGTACTCGTAACTAGTGATGAGTGGGCACTACCATGCTCGGGTGCTCAGTATTCGTAACTAGTGATGAGTGGGCACTACCATGCTCAGGTGCTCAGTATTCGTAACTAGTGATGAGTGGGCACTACCATGCTCAGGTGCTCAGTATTCGTAACTAGTGATGAGCGGGCACTACCATGCTCAGGTGCTCAGTATTCGTAACTAGTGATGAGCGGGCACTACCATGCTCAGGTGCTCTGTACTGGTAACTAGTGATGAGCGGGCACTACCATGCCCGGGTGCTCAGTACTCGTAACTAGTGATGAGCGGGCACTACCATGCTCGGGTGCTCAGTACTCGTAACTAGTGATTAGCGGGCACTACCATGTTCAGGTGCTCAGTACTCGTAACTAGTGATGAGCGGGCACTACCATGCTCAGGTGCTCAGTACTCGTAACTAGTGATGAGCGGGCACTACCATGCTCACGTGCTCAGTACTCGTAACTAGTGATTAGCGGGCACTACCATGCTCAGGTGCTCTGTACTTGTAACTAGTGATGAGCGGGCACTACCATGATCGGGTGCTTAGTACTAGTAACTAGTGATGAGCGGGCACTACCATGCTCGGGTGCTCAGTACTCGTAACTAGTGATGAGCGGGCACTACCATGCTCGGGTGCTCAGTACTCGTAACTAGTGATGAGCGGGCACTACCATGCTCGAGTGCTTAGTACTGGTAACTAGTGATGAGTGGGCACTACCATGCTCGGGTGCTTAGTACTGGTAACTAGTGATGAGTGGGCACTACCATGCTCGGGTGCTTAGTACTCGTAACTAGTGATGAGCGGGCACTACCATGCTCGGGTGCTCAGTACTCGTAACTAGTGATGAGCGGGCACTACCATGCTCAGGTGCTCAGTACTCGTAACTAGTGATTAGCGGGCACTACCATGCTCAGGTGTTCTGAACTCGTAACTAGTGATGAGCGGGCACTACCATGCTCGGGTGCTTAGTACTGGTAACTAGTGATGAGCGGGCACTACCATGCTCAGGTGCTCAGTACTTGTAACTAGTGATGAGCGGGCACTACCATGATCGGGTGCTTAGTACTAGTAACTAGTGATGAGCGGGCACTACCATGCTCGGGTGCTCAGTACTCGTAACTAGTGATGAGCGGGCACTACCATGCTCGGGTGCTCAGTACTCGTAACTAGTGATGAGCGGGCACTACCATGCTCGGGTGCTTAGTACTGGTAACTAGTGATGAGTGGGCACTACCATGCTCGGGTGCTCAGTACTCGTAACTAGTGATGAGCGGGCACTACCATGCTCGGGTGCTTAGTACTGGTAACTAGTGATGAGTGGGCACTACCATGCTCGGGTGCTTAGTACTCGTAACTAGTGATGAGCGGGCACTACCATGCTCGAGTGCTCAGTACTGGTAACTAGTGATGAGTGGACACTACCATGCTCGGGTGCTCAGTACTCGTAACTAGTGATGTGCGGGCACTACTATGCTCGGGTGCTCAGTACTGGTAACTAGTGATGAGCGGGCACTACCATGCTCAGGTGCTCAGTACTTGTAACTAGTGATGAGCGAGGACTACCATGCTCGGGTGCTCAGTACTGGTAACTAGTGATGAGTGGGCACTACCATGCTCGGGTGCTCAGTACTGGTAACTAGTGATGAGCGGGCACTACCATGCTCGGGTGCTCAGTACTCGTAACTAGTGATGAGCGGGCACTACCATGCTCGGGTGCTCAGTACTGGTAACTAGTGATGAGCGGGCACTACCATGCTCGGGTGCTCGGTACTGGTAACTAGTGATGAGCGGGCACTACCATGCTCGGGCGCTCGGTACTGGTAACTAGTGATGAGCGGGCACTACCATGCTCGGGTGCTTAGTACTGGTAACTAGTGATGAGTGGGCACTACCATGCTCGGGTGCTTAGTACTCGTAACTAGTGATGAGCGGGCACTACCATACTCGGGTGCTTAGTACTGGTAACTAGTGATGAGTGGGCACTACCATGCTCGGGTGCTTAGTACTCGTAACTAGTGATGAGCGGGCACTACTATGCTCGGGTGCTCAGTACTGGTAACTAGTGATGAGCGAGCACTACCATGCTCAGGTGCTCAGTACTCGTAACTAGTGATGAGCGGGCACTACCATGCTCAGGTGCTCAGTACTCGTAACTAGTGATGAGCGGGCACTACCATGCTCGGGTGCTCAGTACTTGTAACTAGTGATGAGCGGGCACTACCATGATCGGGTGCTTAGTACTAGTAACTAGTGATGAGCGGGCACTACCATGCTCGGGTGCTCAGTACTCGTAACTAGTGATGAGCGGGCACTACCATGCTCGGGTGCTCAGTACTCGTAACTAGTGATGAGCGGGCACTACCATGCTCGGGTGCTCAGTACTTGTAACTAGTGATGAGCGGGCACTACCATACTCGGGTGCTCAGTACTCGTAACTAGTGATGAGCGGGCACTACCATGCTCGGCTGCTTAGTACTGGTAACTAGTGATGAGTGGGCACTACCATGCTCGGGTGCTTAGTACTCGTAACTAGTGATGAGCGGGCACTACCATGCTCGGGTGCTCAGTACTCGTAACTAGTGATGAGCGGGCACTACTATGCTCGGGTGCTCAGTACTGGTAACTAGTGATGAGCGGACACTACCATGCTCGGGTGCTCAGTACTGGTAACTAGTGATGAGCGGGCACTACCATGCTCAGGTGCTCAGTACTTGTAACTAGTGATGAGCGGCCACTACCATGCTCGGGTGCTCAGTACTTGTAACTAGTGATGAGCGGCCACTACCATGCTCAGGTGCTCAGTACTCGTAACTAGTGAAGAGCGGGCACTACCATGCTTGGGTGCTCAGTACTCGTAACTAGTGATGAGCGGGCACTACCATGCTCAGGTGCTCAGTACTCGTAACTAGTGATTAGCGGGCACTACCATGCTCAGGTGCTCTGTACTCGTAACTAGTGATGAGTGGGCACTACCATGCTCGGGTGCTTAGTACTGGTAACTAGTGATGAGCGGGCACTACCATGCTCGGGTGCTCAGTACTTGTAACTAGTGATGAGCGGGCACTACCATGATCGGGTGCTTAGTACTAGTAACTAGTGATGAGCGGGCACTACCATGCTCGGGTGCTCAGTACTCGTAACTAGTGATGAGCGGGCACTACCATGCGCGGGTGCTCAGTACTCGTAACTAGTGATGAGCGGGCACTACCATGCTCGGGTGCTTAGTACTGGTAACTAGTGATGAGTGGGCACTACCATGCTCGGGTGCTCAGTACTCGTAACTAGTGATGAGCGGGCACTACCATTCTCGGGTGCTTAGTACTGGTAACTAGTGATGAGTGGGCACTACCATGCTCGGGTGCTTAGTACTCGTAACTAGTGATGAGCGGGCACTACTATGCTCGGGTGCTCAGTACTCGTAACTAGTGATGAGCGGGCACTACTATGCTCGGGTGCTCAGTACTGGTAACTAGTGATGAGCGGGCACTACCATGCTCAGGTGCTCAGTACTTGTAACTAGTGATGAGCGAGGACTACCATGCTCGGGTGCTCAGTACTGGTAACTAGTGATGAGCGGGCACTACCATGCTCGGGTGCTCAGTACTGGTAACTAGTGATGAGCGGGCACTACCATGCTCGGGTGCTCAGTACTCGTAACTAGTGATGAGCGGGCACTACCATGCTCGGGTGCTCAGTACTGGTAACTAGTGATGAGCGAGCACTACCATGCTCGGGTGCTCGGTACTGGTAACTAGTGATGAGCGGGCACTACCATGCTCGGGCGCTCGGTACTGGTAACTAGTGATGAGCGGGCACTACCATGCTCGGGTGCTTAGTACTGGTAACTAGTGATGAGTGGGCACTACCATGCTCGGGTGCTTAGTACTCGTAACTAGTGATGAGCGGGCACTACCATGCTCGGGTGCTTAGTACTGGTAACTAGTGATGAGTGGGCACTACCATGCTCGGGTGCTTAGTACTCGTAACTAGTGATGAGCGGGCACTACTATGCTCGGGTTATCAGTACTGGTAACTAGTGATGAGCGGGCACTACCATGCTCAGGTGCTCAGTACTTCTAACTAGTGATGAGCGAGGACTACCATGCTCGGGTGCTCAGTACTGGTAACTAGTGATGAGTGGGCACTACCATGCTCGGGTGCTCAGTACTGGTAACTAGTGATGAGCGGGCACTACCATGCTCGGGTGCTCAGTACTCGTAACTAGTGATGAGTGGGCACTACCATGCTCGGGTGCTCAGTACTGGTAACTAGTGATGAGCGGGCACTACCATGCTCGGGTGCTCGGTACTGGTAACTAGTGATGAGCGGGCACTACCATGCTCGGGCGCTCGGTACTGGTAACTAGTGGTGAGCGGGCACTACCATGCTCGGGTGCTTAGTACTGGTAACTAGTGATGAGTGGGCACTACCATGCTCGGGTGCTTAGTACTCGTAACTAGTGATGAGCAGGCACTACCATGCTCGGGTGCTTAGTACTGGTAACTAGTGATGAGTGGGCACTACCATGCTCGGGTGCTTAGTACTCGTAACTAGTGATGAGCGGGCACTACTATGCTCGGGTGCTCAGTACTCGTAACTAGTGATGAGCGGGCACTACTATGCTCGGGTGCTCAGTACTGGTAACTAGTGATGAGCGGGCACTACCATGCTCAGGTGCTCAGTACTTGTAACTAGTGATGAGCGAGGACTACCATGCTCGGGTGCTCAGTACTGGTAACTAGTGATGAGCGGGCACTACCATGCTCGGGTGCTCAGTACTCGTAACTAGTGATGAGCGGGCACTACCATGCTCGGGTGCTCAGTACTGGTAACTAGTGATGAGCGGGCACTACCATGCTCGGGTGCTCGGTACTGGTAACTAGTGATGAGCGGGCACTACCATGCTCGGGTGCTCGGTACTGGTAACTAGTGATGAGCGGGCACTACCATGCTCGGGTGCTCAGTACTGGTAACTAGTGATGAGCGGGCACTACCATGCTCGGGTGCTCGGTACTGGTAACTAGTGATGAGCGGGCACTACCATGCTCGGGTGCTCAGTACTGGTAACTAGTGATGAGCGGGCACTACCATGCTCGGGTCTCAGTACTGGTAACTAGTGATGAGCGGGCACTACCATGCTCGGGTGCTCGGTACTGGTAACTAGTGATGAGCGGGCACTACCATGCTCGGGTGCTCGGTACTGGTAACTAGTGATGAGCGGGCACTACCATGCTCGGGTACTCAGTACTGGTAACTAGTGATGAGCGGGCACTACCATGCTCGGGTGCTCAGTACTGGTAACTAGTGATGAGCGGGCACTACCATGCTCGGGTGCTCAGTACTGGTAACTAGTGATGAGCGGGCACTACCATGCTCGGGTGCTCGGTACTGGTAACTAGTGATGAGCGGGCACTACCATGCTCGGGTGCTCGGTACTGGTAACTAGTGATGAGCGGGCACTACCATGCTCGGGTACTCAGTACTGGTAACTAGTGATGAGCGGGCACTACCATGCTCGGGTGCTCAGTACTGGTAACTAGTGATGAGCGGGCACTACCATGCTCGGGTGCTCAGTACTGGTAACTAGTGATGAGCGGGCACTATCATGCTCGGGTGCTCAGTACTGGTAACTAGTGATGAGCGGGCACTACCATGCTCGGGTGCTCAGTACTCGTAACTAGTGATGAGCGGGCACTACCATGCTCGGGTGCTCGGTACTGGTAACTAGTGATGAGCGGGCACTACCATGCTCGGGTGCTCGGTACTGGTAACTAGTGATGAGCGGGCACTACCATGCTCGGGTGCTCAGTACTGGTAACTAGTGATGAGCGGGCACTACCATGCTCGGGTGCTCGGTACTGGTAACTAGTGATGAGCGGGCACTACCATGCTCGGGTGCTCAGTACTGGTAACTAGTGATGAGCGGGCACTACCATGCTCGGGTGCTCGGTACTGGTAACTAGTGATGAGCGGGCACTACCATGCTCGGGTACTCAGTACTGGTAACTAGTGATGAGCGGGCACTACCATGCTCGGGTGCTCAGTACTGGTAACTAGTGATGAGCGGGCACTATCATGCTCGGGTGCTCAGTACTGGTAACTAGTGATGAGCGGGCACTGCCATGCTCGGGTGCTCAGTACTCGTAACTAGTGATGAGCGGGCACTACCATGCTCGGGTGCTCAGTACTGGTAACTAGTGATGAGCGGGCACTACCATGCTCGGGTGCTCGGTACTGGTAACTAGTGATGAGCGGGCACTACCATGCTCGGGTGCTCGGTACTGGTAACTAGTGATGAGCGGGCACTACCATGCTCGGGTGCTCAGTACTGGTAACTAGTGATGAGCGGGCACTACCATGCTCGGGTGCTCGGTACTGGTAACTAGTGATGAGCGGGCACTACCATGCTCGGGTGCTCAGTACTGGTAACTAGTGATGAGCGGGCACTACCATGCTCGGGTGCTCGGTACTGGTAACTAGTGATGAGCGGGCACTACCATGCTCGGGTACTCAGTACTGGTAACTAGTGATGAGCGGGCACTACCATGCTCGGGTGCTCAGTACTCATAACTAGTGATGAGCGGGCACTACCATGCTCGGGTGCTCAGTACTGGTAACTAGTGATGAGCGGGCACTATCATGCTCGGGTGCTCAGTACTGGTAACTAGTGATGAGCGGGCACTACCATGCTCGGGTGCTCAGTACTCGTAACTAGTGATGAGCGGGCACTACCATGCTCGGGTGCTCAGTACTGGTAACTAGTGATGAGCGGGCACTACCATGCTCGGGTGCTCGGTACTGGTAACTAGTGATGAGCGGGCACTACCATGCTCGGGTGCTCGGTACTGGTAACTAGTGATGAGCGGGCACTACCATGCTCGGGTGCTCAGTACTGGTAACTAGTGATGAGCGGGCACTACCATGCTCGGGTGCTCGGTACTGGTAACTAGTGATGAGCGGGCAGTACCATGCTCGGGTGCTCAGTACTGGTAACTAGTGATGAGCGGGCACTACCATGCTCGGGTGCTCGGTACTGGTAACTAGTGATGAGCGGGCACTACCATGCTCGGGTACTCAGTACTGGTAACTAGTGATGAGCGGGCACTACCATGCTCGGGTGCTCAGTACTGGTAACTAGTGATGAGCGGGCACTATCATGCTCGGGTGCTCAGTACTGGTAACTAGTGATGAGCGGGCACTGCCATGCTCGGGTGCTCAGTACTCGTAACTAGTGATGAGCGGGCACTACCATGCTCGGGTGCTCAGTACTGGTAACTAGTGATGAGCGGGCACTACCATGCTCGGGTGCTCAGTACTGGCAACTAGTGATGAGCGGGCACTACCATGCTCGGGTGCTCAGTACTGGCAACTAGTGATGAGTAAGTGAGGTATTCAATGAAGAAAAAACAAAAAGCCAGCACTAAATGTGCACTTCAGCACTAAACATTCCAAACTGCACTTATTATAAAAATTTTGAGATTTTTGGCAAAAAAATTGCAATTTCTTGAGCTGCTTCGCCACGTCACAGCAAATCTCATTTGAGGCAGTCCTACACTAAAATATTTTTATAAAATGTGCCATACGGCCTCACATATGACTAGTAGAACTGCTCTTAGCAGCACTCACCTGGTCTATTTCAATCCCGTACCCATGACTGTGGGCGGGACAGGTCCAAGCAAATGCTGCATGAAGTGAGGTATGTAGAGCATGTGTCGAGGGAGGAGGAGGGAACGCTGCGCTCACCCACTGCTCGGGTCCGGCTGCTGCTGCTCGGTGGTGGCTCGAGCGGTGGGCCGGATCCCGGGGACTCGAGCGGCGATCCTCGCCCGTGAGTGAAAAGGGGTGGTTTGGGTTTAGGGATATTGTCCGTGACGCCACCCACGGTTGTAGTGAGGTTGTGACACCACCGCTGCTCTGGACGGGGATCCCGGGAGCGATGACAGGGAGCAGCCTGGATGTTAGTTCTCCCCTCCGTGGGTAGGGGGGTTGGTTGTCCCGGGGCCCGGTGAGGGTTAGGGATGTATGGCAGGCGGGTTGCGGGGCCTGGTGAGGTGCAGGGTCGCGGGGGCAGCGCGGTGCCGCACGGCACGGTGGTACTCACTCAGCCAATGATGAATGCAAAGTCTCCGGTAAAACAAACGGCTGGATGGACGGGTCCCACAGACGGCTGCGGTTGTTCTCCTCCCGGTAGGTTGATGGTGACTGCCTTTCCCTGCACCTGTGTTGTGTTTACGGTTCCAATGGCTTCCCACCGGTAACCCGCTCCCCAGCTTGGATGGATGCCGAGGGAGCCCCTTTTGCCCACAGGCTCTGGCCCTGGGAACTGTAGCCTTGGCGGTGACTGTGTTTCCCTTTACGGTGTGAGCTGTTGCCTTCAATCGGGTCTTGACTGCTGGGAAACCCCGGAGGTTCCCTTCGCTAACGGATTTGACCAGTTTTACGGCGACTCCTAGCCTGGTCGGGGTCCGTAGGCCCAGCCGAATGGTGCTGGCTTCTCTTCACTCCCTGATCCGGTACCGGAGGGCCACCGCCCGTCCCCGGTCCTTACGGTTCACGTCAATCAGCCCCTCCTGCAGACGGTCACCACCGTCTGCCAACCTTGCTGTATGTGCCCGGGCCACGCACCCGGACACGGTCAGTCTCCTCTACTGCCACTTCACTCTCCAAACTCAACTAACTCCTTTTCCCGCATCCAGGACTGTGAACTGCTCGGTGGGCGGGACCAACCGCCTGGCCCACCCCCTGGTGTGGACATCAGCCCCTGGAGGAAGGCTACAAGGATTTGTGTTTGACCTAGGTGTGCCTAGCCGGGGTGTGGGGTGTGTTGGTGTAGTACCTGTGACGACCTGGCTTGTCCAGGGCGCGACACATGGACTGTACAAGGGGCTGCTGATAAGTCTTTGGCTTTACCCAGAAAGAAATGAGATAAGATGATGACACTTTTCATTTATTCCACATACTCTCTGTAACATTATATCCCCCCCAGGCTGTATCATATTGCAATCAGGCTTCAGCAGTAGCTATTGTCTTTGATTTGGTGGGGGTTGCATATACATTGTTCTCCTCTGCGGGGGGGGGGGTTCCCTAGTACACAATCTCTGGAGACTGGTCCGCCATGTTTACGTGCACTTGACAAGTGACCTGTTGAGGTCACTAGTCCGTGCACAAATTGAGGGGGGAAGGGATTGTAACATTATATCCCCCAGCCTGTATCATATTGCAATCAGGCTTCAGCAGTAGCTATTATCCTTGATTTGGTATGGGTTGCATATATATTGTTCTCTTCTGCAGGGGGATTCCCAAGTACACAATCTCTGGAGACTGTGTCTAGGAACTTCTTTTTAACTAGTAGCTACATGTAGCAAATGTTAAGGGGGTAGATCTAAGGAGAGGTGGGAGATTCAGCCACATGTTTTTTAGTTTAGTTATGCTTTGTTGGGTGAAGGGCGAGGACCTGTGCTGAGGTCAGCTCATTTTTGCCCTTGTATGGACTATGGGATATTGAGGATCAGCTGCTACGTGGGATTGTGTTGTCTCAGCCATCGGATTTAAGGAACACATCTAAGGACTGTTGTTGAATTTTCCTTGGCATTGGATTGCTGTGTGGCTCCCCGGATCTGTTGTCCTTTGTGTGGACTCTAAAGAGCAATTGGGATATTGGATGTTTTATGCTCCCTGCCTCATTAAATCTTCTTGGATTGATCATCGGTCTGGTGTCCCTCACTGCTCTGTCGCATTCCCCGTCACAAACTGGTGGCAGCAGCAGTATCAGAGCAGAAAGAATGGAGGACAACGGCCCATCAACGTCTGAAACCAGAACCTCAGGATACAGGAACTGGAATATGTCGAACCTCAAAACAAAGGCCCGTGAATTAGGAGTTGGCTACAAAGGACTCTCCAAGGAGCAACCAATTGAGGCATTGGAAAACGCTTGCCTGCAAGA
Source organism: Anomaloglossus baeobatrachus (assembly GCF_048569485.1). Taxonomy (NCBI): domain Eukaryota; kingdom Metazoa; phylum Chordata; class Amphibia; order Anura; family Aromobatidae; genus Anomaloglossus; species Anomaloglossus baeobatrachus. The sequence continues at coordinate 29,338,123 of NC_134353.1, forward strand.
TGGCACCGAGGAACAATTTCCACAGCAAGGACAGGAAAGACGGGAGCTGGAGGTAAATACCCCAAAAAGTCAATGGGTTGTGTGGTATGAGGAGGAGATGGCACTGCTTGGAGATGAGGCCACCATAGAAGATAAGAGGGAGGCTATTCGCGGAGCTAAGGAGAGGGCATTGCTGGAGAGGAGGTTTGCTGTGGAAGCAGCTAGAGGCTCCAGACAAACTGTAACCACAGCACCCACTATGAGGGAATTCTCCAGAGTGTCCCGCAAGGACTTTAAGCCATTTAATGAAGCTGCAGGCGACATTGAGGGCTTCTTCCAGGACTTTGAGCATCAGTGCCGATTAATGGAAGTCCCAGAAAGAGAGCGAGTCAGAAGCCTGGTGGGCCTCTTGGAGGGTGGAGCTGCCGACGCCTATAGAGCTATGGACCCTCAGTGGAATTGTGAGTATGGGGAGATAAAACTGACCATTCTGGAACATTATGCCGTGACCCCAGATACTTATAGGACTCAGTTCCGTACGTTAGCCTGTGATGGGGGAGTGTCTTTCAAGATGTATGCCCACAGACTGAAACAAGTATGCCATCGCTGGCTGGAGGGAGAGGGAGCCTTAACTTGGGAGACGTTCCTCCAGGTCATCCTAAAAGAACAGTTTTATGCCAATTGCCCTACTGAGATCCGGGAATGGGTGCGCAAGAGGAGACCAGAGACAGTGGAACAAGCTGCTGCTCTAGCTGATGAGGTGCTCACTAGAGATGAGCGAACCGGCCGCGGTTCGGCTCGAGTTCGGTTCGTCGAACGGAGGTCCCGTTCGAGTTCGGTTCGTCGAACGTTCGACGAACCGAACTCGAACCGCATAGGAAACAATGGCAGGCAATCACAAACACAGAAAAACACCTAGAAAACACCCTCAAAGGTGTCCAAAAGGTGACAATCAACTCATAACACAACACAAACACATGGGAAAGTGACAAGGACATATACTCATGCGAAAACAAAAGAGCTGGACAAGGAAAAAGAGGAGGAGACACAGATATAGGCATGGCACGCCCTTCTAAAATCATGTAAAACACCGCAAGGTGACTCCAAGCGGAGTCTCCCTTTTTTCCAAAAATTGGGCCACAAACACACCCACCCATTCAGTGGCAGCAATTGTGCCCTAGTTGTACACTTCACAGCTAGATTTGCATCAAGCACATTCAAAAATACGCCATACTTAACCGTCCCCAGGATGACACCGGGGTAGGTAGCAAAGTCTTTCCTGATCCCAGCTCTGTTCATCTTGGCTTCTTTTAAAAAACAATGTAAGCAAGGGTTACTCCAAGCGGAGTCTCCCTTTTTTCAAAAAATTGGCCACACAGACACCCACCCCATCAGTGGCAGCACTTGTGGCCCAGTTGTACACTTCACAGGTAGATTTGCATCAAGCACATTCCAAATCCACAAGCATTTACTCTCCCCAGGATGACACCGGGGGAGTAAATTCCTTGTGGATCTGTGGCACCCCTGACCTGGTCAGGCACCACTGAGTACTGCACCCATGCTGGGGACAGTACAATACAGGTAATCCAGAAGGCTGACCGGGGTGTGGAACACAGGCGCATAGTGACCAGGTCTCACACATGTACCCATGAGAGGACCCCTGGGGATCCCAGGAGGGGGCAAGCCTTCACCTTCACTGGAATAGTGGAGGGGGTAGAGCCTCCATCTCCTCTCAAGGGGTGTGGTGGAGAGTCTGGTTGCTAGGTGGCGTAGGCAAGAACAGGAGAGGAGGGGCAGTGAGTCAGTTAGAGAGAGAACTCCATAGGGCTCAGTGAGGAGCAGACCTGTGGGGCTTGAGCTGTCTAACAGCGCCCGCGCAGTGGCTATTGACGGGGGAGAACGGTCAACTAGGAGTGCTACCTGAAAGCCAGCTTCAGCTAGGGAGTGCAACGGAGTGGGAAGTAAGGAGACTGCTAGAGAGCACCAGGCCCAACCGGGCGGCAGATCCCGAAGCGAGGATAGATCCACCTTTCCCTGCTAAACCTGCCGGTGTGGGGCTCTCAAAGCCCACACCACAACACCACAAAAGCCGCAGCCACGTAACCACAGTGAGGGCCCATAGGTCACAGGAGGCAAGCAGCTGGAGTGGCCTGGTCCGGGGAACAAGCATACGGCGAACGAAGGGGAGAGAGAGGCTGCAGCATCTTCCCTGGGTGACCCCCATAGGGACTAAAAGTCGGGGTCACCCCAAATCACCAAGGGCTAAGGAAGGCGAGTCAGTAGTCACCCTCATAAAGTCAGCCTGAAGGATACCTGGTTCCCACCTGGTTCATCCCAGCTACGCCCGGGTTACTCACCCTGCCATCAAATGTGAGTAAAAACCCTAAAAGACATCCTGCCTGTGTGGTCATTCTGCGACTTGTGGTACTACGCACCTATACAGGGCCCTGGGGCTTGCCTCACTCTCAGGAGGCTACTACATCCGACTGCACCCACCATCAGCCCCAGGCGTCCCCTAACCTGCAGTGGCGGTCCCCACTGACCGCAATACTGAGAGTGGCGTCACGATCAAAACAGAAGATTTCCTACCAGTGACGGAGATCCAGCAACGTGGAGTCCCTGAAGGTAACGCACCGACACCGACACAACACCTGCGGGGCTTCACATCTGGCGTCACGAACAGGATAAGGACTAGACCTGTTCAGACAGGTGACCATGTGCCTGGGCGGTCCGCTTGAAAAATTGGAAGCGCCGCCATATTGCCACCATGAAAAGCGCGCCGGAAAACAACAGCAGCCCGCGCTGGGAGAAGTTACCGCCCACGAAGAGGTGTGGCTACCCAGAGATCCCCTGCAGAGTCCTGACCTCGCTGATGAAGAAAGCGGAAGCGTCCAGAGACGGCGGAGCAGAGAAGAAGCCAGCAGCTTGCTAGAGAAAATGGAGTCCAGACGCGGATACCCCGAACCAGGCGCCTGGTGGTGCCGGGAGCTTGCTATTTTCTGCGACCAGCTGGAGGCCAGGATTGTGCGACGGCTCAGAGAAGAACGCACGGAGCTTCTGGAGATGGCGGCGGCGGTTCGGACCTACGAGGAGGGAGCCGCGCGACGCATGCCAGACCGAGCGGCGACGACTCAGACCCCGATGGTGCCACCGATGGGTGAGTCCAGAGATGCCCCGGCCAGCGCAAGTGCACCGACCCCTGCTGCCACGCCCGCGGTCCCAGAAGAGGCGCCCGGCGCGGCGCCACCGGACCAGGCCGAAGCCACGCTAGATGCGGCCCGCCAAATCCAGGCCGCCGCAGCCATGCCCCACCTGTCCCGCAAAGGTCCGACTACCACTGCGATACTGATCCGTGCCGCAGGTGTGACGCTGACCCAGGCTGCCACCCTGCTGAGCCCAGTCCGCCAAGACCCCACCGCAGCAGCGACGCTCGTCCGCGCCGCAAGTGAGATGCTGAACCAGGCCGCAGCCCCGCCAGGTGCGGCCCGTCAAGCCCCGATCACTGCAGCGACGCCCAGCTCAGCCTGCACAGAGCCCTCGGCAACAGCGACGCTGATCCAGGCCGCCGCCACGCCAGGCGCGGCCCGCCAAGACCAGGCCGCCGCCATGCCAGGCGCGGCCCGCCAAGACCAGGCCGCCGCCATGCCAGGCGCGGCCCGCCAAGACCAGGCCGCCGCAGCGATGCCCTGCCCGGCCCGCCAAGACCAGGCCGCCGCAGCGATGCCCTGCCCGGCCCGCCAAGAAAAGTCTACCTCATCATTTTCCCCGGCCTGCAAGGCCAGAGCAGATACCGCTCCCCGGTCTGAGGAAGTCCCTACTAGGAAATCCCTGATAGGTGAAGACTCCGCATACTGGCAGCTGAAGGCTGACCTGGAGGCCAAGTTCCCACAGGAGATGGTGGACAGATACATGCTCCCTCCGCACACCCCTAAGGCAACCCCTGCAGCGACCACGCCGAAGAGTCCACCGCCTGGGCCAGCTGAGGAACACTCATCCCCAGCGCTGCCACAACCAGAGTGCAGCGAAGAACTAAGGGGGAGAGGAGGGCAAGAAGCTGAGGAGCTGACTCCGGAGCCACCAGCAGTGGATCTATACTCAGAGCCGGAGATGCTGCCATATTCCCGCTGGGATGAGGAAGACTTGACACCGTCCGCTGACGAAGATCTGCCTAAAAGTCTCACCTGGGAGCTTGCAAGCTGTACCACGCAGAGTTCAGGCCGCAAGACAAGGCGTCGCAACAGAACAACGCCGTCCCCTGCACCGCCATCCCCAGAGCAGAGAGAAGTCACAGCCAGAGACCTACAAGAAAAGAGGTTCCTGAGAAGAGCCCAAGCACAGGTCAGAGGACCCCTCTGCAGAGGAGTTGTGGAGGACTTCAATTTGAAAAGCGGATACGGCTTTATTGTAGCAAGAGGAATAAAAGAGGGCATATTTGTGAATCGGAGGGATGTGAGAGCCCACTTGCCCAGAGGACACCCTGGAAGAAATTTGAAAATTGGAGACGCAGTACAGTTCACCTTGCATCAAGGAGAAAGGGGCTACTATGCCTTAGACGTAGCACCATGTCCCAAAGAAGAAAGAAAAGACAGCGATAAAGAACCAGATGCAGAAAAGGAAACAGATGAAGATCTAGAAAGAAAAGACAAAGAGCCTACAGATGAAACTACCTCAGAGGATGACAAGGAGCAAGAAAACAGCAGGTGCCGTAGCCCAATAGGCCAAAGCCCTGGTACCGAGGAGTAAAGGAAAGTAAGAAGTTCAGCAGTTAGAAAGTTAAAGTTTTGAAAAGTTTGTTTTGCAACGTTTACGTTTAAGCATGTGCCCACAAAAACTATTGTGAGAAATAAACTTTAAGGCTATGAACTTGCTATAGCCACAAACTCTCGCAGTGTAAATAGTTACACCAGTGGCACCGCCACCAGGGCCAGCCTGTTTAGGGGCTTGGCTCGTCTGCAACCAGGAGGAGTCCGTCCGTATATAGGGCCTTGGCTCACTTGCGACCAGAGAGCACGCCTGTTTATGGGGCCTTGGCTCACCACCACAAAGAGGGTACCTGGTCAGCACCAACTGTGGAGGCCGCCTCTACATCCTGCCAGAAGGGGGCTGAAGGCGCGGATCCACCAGGCCAGGTAGACCCTGAAACCACCAGCCCATGAAAGCCGCCTCTACATCCTGCCAGAAGTGGCTGAAGTCGCGGCCAACGGGAGAGGAAGATTGGAGGAAAGGTCTGGGGAAACGGATGGCCCAGACCTGGTTACCAACAGGACCGGTGACCTGCCTCCTGAGAGGGTTTTGGGTGGGTTAACGGACTTGTGGGTGGAGGGTGGTGATGTCTGATACCTGGTGGTTTTAAAAATGTTTTACATGTTTTAATGTTTTATGCATTTTAAAATGTTGTCTTGCAGCCCGAGGACGTGCTGGTGATAACTAAGGGGGAATGTGGCACCCCTGACCTGGTCAGGCACCACTGAGTACTGCACCCATGCTGGGGACAGTACAATACAGGTAATCCAGAAGGCTGACCGGGGTGTGGAACACAGGCGCATAGTGACCAGGTCTCACACATGTACCCATGAGAGGACCCCTGGGGATCCCAGGAGGGGGCAAGCCTTCACCTTCACTGGAATAGTGGAGGGGGTAGAGCCTCCATCTCCTCTCAAGGGGTGTGGTGGAGAGTCTGGTTGCTAGGTGGCGTAGGCAAGAACAGGAGAGGAGGGGCAGTGAGTCAGTTAGAGAGAGAACTCCATAGGGCTCAGGAAGGAGCAGACCTGTGGGGCTTGAGCTGTCTAACAGCGCCCGCGCAGTGGCTATTGACGGGGGAGAACGGTCAACTAGGAGTGCTACCTGAAAGCCAGCTTCAGCTAGGGAGTGCAACGGAGTGGGAAGTAAGGAGACTGCTAGAGAGCACCAGGCCCAACCGGGCGGCAGATCCCGAAGCGAGGATAGATCCACCTTTCCCTGCTAAACCTGCCGGTGTGGGGCTCTCAAAGCCCACACCACAACACCACAAAAGCCGCAGCCACGTAACCACAGTGAGGGCCCATAGGTCACAGGAGGCAAGCAGCTGGAGTGGCCTGGTCCGGGGAACAAGCATACGGCGAACGAAGGGGAGAGAGAGGCTGCAGCATCTTCCCTGGGTGACCCCCATAGGGACTAAAAGTCGGGGTCACCCCAAACCACCAAGGGCTAAGGAAGGCGAGTCAGTAGTCACCCTCATAAAGTCAGCCTGAAGGATACCTGGTTCCCACCTGGTTCATCCCAGCTACGCCCGGGTTACTCACCCTGCCATCAAATGTGAGTAAAAACCCTAAAAGACATCCTGCCTGTGTGGTCATTCTGCGACTTGTGGTACTACGCACCTATACAGGGCCCTGGGGCTTGCCTCACTCTCAGGAGGCTACTACATCCGACTGCACCCACCATCAGCCCCAGGCGTCCCCTAACCTGCAGTGGCGGTCCCCACTGACCGCAATACTGAGAGTGGCGTCACGATCAAAACAGAAGATTTCCTACCAGTGACGGAGATCCAGCAACGTGGAGTCCCTGAAGGTAACGCACCGACACCGACACAACACCTGCGGGGCTTCACAGATCCATGACTTGTTCATTTTGATGAACGTTAGTCTGTCCACATTGTCACTGGACAGACGCGTGCGCTTATCTGTCAGCACACACCCAGCAGCACTGAAGACACGTTCAGAGACAACGCTGGCAGCTGGACACGACAAGATCTCCAAGGCGTAAGTGGAGAGCTCTGGCCATTTTTCAAGATTTGAAGCCCAAAATGAGCAAGGCTCCATTTGCAAAGTCATGGCATCGATGTTCATTTGGAGATACTCCTGTATCATCCTCTCCAGCCGTTGACTATGTGTCAGACTTGTGTTCTCTGGTGGCCTTGCAAAGGAGGGTCTAAAAAAATTATGAAAAGATTCCATAAAATTGCTGTTACCAGCACCAGATACAGTCCTACTGGTATGGGTAGACCGTTGAAGATGACGAGACCGTCCCATGTTTGTCAAGTTACAACTGGGAGATTCACTCCCTGCACCTGCACGGTTGTTTGGTGGAAAAGCCGAGCTAAGATCGAGTAACAGCTTTTGCTGATACTCCTGCATACGTGCGTCCCTTTCTATGGCTGGAATTATGTCACAAAATTTGGACTTGTACCGGGGATCTAATAGTGTGGCAATCCAGTAGTCATCATCACTTCTAATTTTGACAATACGAGGGTCATGTTGGAGGTAGTGCAACAAGAAGGCACTCATGTGTCTTGCGCAGCCATGCGGACCAAGTCCACGCTGTGTTTGTGGCATAGAGGTGCTACCCGTTCTTTCTTCCTCTGACATCTCCCCCCAACCTCTTTCAACTGAAATTTGACCAAGGTCTCCCTCATCCGCTGAGTCTTTGATGTCCATGGAGAGTTTGTCCTCCATTTCTTCATGTTCTCCTGCACCTCCTCAACATTTCGCATGCTACCATGCGCCCCCGTTGATCCCTGTCCCCCATGGTCCCATGCCTGCTGCGTTGGTGATGATGAACGTCTGGACCTTGGTGATGTTGTTGTGTCTTGCGCATATGAATCCTCCTGTAGTTCCTCTTTGTTCCAGTTGTCCGTGTCCGTAAAAAAGGGAGCACATCGGATTGTCCACGGTAAGTAGTAGACATCTTACTTTTGCTGGAAGATGGTCTATCTTCAGCAGATGATAATGGAGCTTTGCCACCTTCCCCACAGACAAACCCTTTTTTCCTTTTCCAACACGCCTCTTCCCCTTTCCACCAGCATCTGTCATTTTGCCACTCATTTTGATTGCGACAAGATTGTGCACTGAAAATGTGGTAGTAAAAATTGAGAGGTGGTGTAGATTGCAGCGGTGGTCTAGCTTTATTAAGAGCAGAATAGTCAAGAATAATTATCCCTGACAATGCAACTACGGCCCTTAAACTGGCAGCAGTGTTTGCTAGTATAATGGCTTAGTTATAATGAGTTTGAGTGTGCAATGCAGGCAGACGTGCTGCAAATATCTTTGCACTACTGGGACTATACAGAAGTCCAATAGCCACGTTTACGATGCCACTAAGTTCACTCAGTGTTTGCTAGTATAATGGCTTAGTTACAATGAGTTGGAGTGTGCAAAGGGCAGGAGGGTACATTGGCAGGGTTGTGGGTCTGGGTAGAGGAAAGGAAGCCTGCCTTTCTATCCCTCCTAATGGGGAAATGCAGCGAGGAAATCCCTGACCTTAGCTACACAGACCCTCTCATCTTGTGTAGCTGTTAAACTCTGTTTTCAGGACCTGTCACCTATGGCTCTGACCCTGCCGGTATGAGCCCTTAAAAGGACTGATAGAAAGTGCTATCCCTAAGCTGTCCAGCGCTGTGTATGGAGCGTATACAGCAGTATCGGCGATAGGAGCTGCGCCAATGATGTCTGACACCAAGGACGCAGAAGGCAGATAATGGCGTGCTGGAGGAAAATGTCCGGTTTTATAATGCAGGGACATGTGACATGGACATCCTATCACACATGCCGTTGCTTCTCAGGCTAAAAGTCCACTTAGCTGTGTGTGTGTCTGGGATTGGCTGACATGCTGGCCCACCCCACTACATGCGCGCGTTTAGGGAAGGAAGACAAGGGAAAAAAAAATGGCGATCGCCATTATCCAAACAGCAGTGATCTGAACGCGCTGTTCCCGCACACTATACACTGAAATGTCATAATAGTGTGAGTCACAGAGTGACTTACACTATCACAGCGATAAGCCAGCTAGTAATTAGCTTTTTTTTTTGCTGCTAGAACCGTTCTCGAACGTATCTAGAACTATCGAGCTTTAGCAAAAAGCTCGAGTTCTAGTTCTATCTAGAACAGCCCCAAAATCACTCGAGCAGCGAACTGGAGAACTTCGAACCACGAACCGCGCTCAACTCTAGTGCTCACTATCAAGCCTCAGTGGAAGAAGCTGCTAGTGGAGGTAGAAAAAATTACCAGCTCCCCAACACCAGAGGTTCCTTGGCCTTCAGTGCCTAATGTTCCTCAACCTCCTAGATCACCACCTCATGTGGATACCAATGTGAATGTGCCTCCAGTTGCTCCTACCACATTTTCTGGAATGCGACGAGGAGAGAAAGTAGAAGAGCGAAGATGTTATAGCTATAGGCATCCCGGGCATCTGCGGGCCACATGCCCATCTATCCCGTGGAGTCATCCTCCAAATCGACAACCACCTCCAGCACCTGCACCTCCCTATCAGTCACCAAGGTCTCCTACCTACTTCTCCAGAAGGCAAACTGGAAGGAGTGAGACGCAGCGCCGATGTTATCAATGTGGGCAGCCTGGTCATCTGCAAGCTCACTGTCCAGGTGTTCGGAGGCAGAACAGCTGCAGACCACCTTTGCCTGTCCATTATCTACAGACACCCTCAGCAGGAGAAGAGCTGGATTCAGGCCCTGATGATTTGCCAAGTGACTCTGATATGTTGACTTCCCTACCAGGAGTCTATGGAGTGCGAGCCACAGCCGCCCGTTCTTCTGATCTTCAGCATAAATATCTACAGGAGGTTGTGCTGAATGGCCAAAAAGTTGTTGGCTTTTGTGAAACTGGGGCTTTTCTTACCATAGCAGATCCCCGAGTAATTCAACCAGAAGCAATTCAAAAGGGACCAGGAATTGCTATTGAATTGGCTGGAGGTACTCAGAGATATATTCCAAGAGCGAGTGTGACCCTGGATTATGGCTTTGGGGAAAAATAATGCATAATTGGTGTGATGAGCGGCCTTCCTGCAGACATTCTCTTAGGCAATGATGTGGGGAATCTTCAATGCCACTTTGTCGGTGCGATAGCCAGAAGTCAAGCCAAGAGAGAAGCAGATGTGGATGTGTTCAACCCATCAATGGAAATGAGGCCACCCGAACTACTATCACAGCCGCTCTGTGGCCAAGCCCCTAACAGACCTCACGAAGAAAACGATGTCCCGGCTGGTGATCTGGACTCCAGCCTGTGATGAGGCTTTTAACTGGCTGAAGGACGCCTTGGTCTGCGACCCTGTCCTGGCTGCTCCAGACTACAAGAGGAGATTCATTGTGCAGACGGACGCCTCTTCTTATGGACTGGGAGCTGTCCTCAGCCAGGTGAATGCAGCCGGGGAGGAGCACCCCATTGCCTACCTCAGCAGGAAGCTGCTGGACCGAGAAGTGGCCTATGCAACTGTTGAGAAGGAATGTCTGGCTGTAGTGTGGGCCCTTAGGAAACTAAGGCCGTATCTGTATGGAGGAGAATTCACTGTGGTTACTGATCACAATCCCCTCACCTGGCTGAACAGGGTCTCTGGGGACAATGGACGCTTACTACGATGGAGCCTGGCTCTTCAACCCTATAACTTTACAATACAATATAGAAGGGGCAGCCAACACCAAAATGTAGATGGATTGTCCAGGCAAGAAGAGCCCTGAGTCAGGTCCGCCATGTTTACGTGCACTTGACAAGTGACCTGTTGAGGTCACTAGTCCGTGCACAAATTGAGGGGGGAAGGGGTTGTAACATTATATCCCCCCAGCCTGTATCATATTGCAATCAGGCTTCAGCAGTAGCTATTATCCTTGATTTGGTATGGGTTGCATATATATTGTTCTCCTCTGCAGGGGGCTTCCCAAGTACACAATCTCTGGAGACTGTGTCTAGGAACTTCTTTTTAACTAGTAGCTACAAGTAGCAAATGTTAAGGGGGTGGATCTAAGGAGAGGTGGGAGATTCAGCCACATGTTTTTTAGTTTAGTTATGCTTTGTTGGGTGAAGGGCGAGGACCTGTGCTGAGGTCAGCTCCTTTTTGCCCATGTATCGACTATGGGACATTGAAGATCAGCTGCTACGTGGGATTGTGTTGTCTCCGCCACGCTATCGGATTTAAGGAACACATCTAAGGACTGTTGTTGCATTTTCCTTGGCATTGGATTGCTGTGTGGCGCTCCGGATCTGTTTTCCTTGTGTGGACTCATTGTGGACTCTAAAGAACTATTTGGATATTGGATGTTTTATGCTCCCTGCCTCATTAAATCTTCTTGGATTGTTCATCGGTCTGGTGTCCCTCACTGCTCTGTCACATACGTCGTCACACTCTCCACTGATGACAACACACGTCTAACATCGGTATTCCAAGTTCTGGAAGCCTAGCAAAAAGAAGGATTTTACTTGGGCCTCAAACCAGGCATCTGTAGCAGCCATGGCATCAGTAATAGTATGAAATGTGGTACCCTTGAGGTGATTCTTCAGGTTTGGAGACAGATGAATGTCGGAGGGAGCTAGATCTGGTGAATAAGGTGGCCGGTCACCAGCTGGAAGCCCAGCTCTGCCAGTTTTGCCGTGGTTGCTTGTGCAGTGTGAGCGGAGCCATTGTCTTGCAGGAACAAGATTCCTTTGGACATCTTGCAGTGTCTTTTGGCCTTCAGAGCTGCCTTCAGTTGGTCCAAAAGTTCAATGTAATATGTTGCATTGATGGTGGAACCCTTTTGAAGGTAGTCCACTAGCAGCACACCCTTCTTATCCCAGAACACAGACGCCATTACCTTAGTCAACATCATCTTAGTTGCTGAAATTCGTGGATTCTCCAGTATGAGGTTGTGCACAGCATCGGCGATTTCCAGAACAACAACCACTCTCGGTCGTCCAGGACGTTCCTCATCATCCTGAAGTGGCTAAATTTGGCAACCCAGTTCTTAACTGTGGAATATGAAGGGCACTGATCCCCCAATGTCTGCGACATATCACCATGAATATATTTCTCGGAGTTTCCTTGCAGAAACAAGACTTTTATCCCTCCTCTGCCCCCATTTGCTGTGAATATCGCATTAGACTCCACCATTGTGTTTTCCTGCGTGCGTAGAACACTGTTGCCATAAGCAACAAAGAACAAATTTTGAAAACATATCTTAGACACATAAGGCTATCATGTGATGTGTCATTCACTACCATAGAAACAAAAAATATCACAAAGCCAAAGACTTATCAGCAGCCCCACGTAGAACTCTTCTGATTTATGTCCAAATCATAGCTCAGCGGAACATGAAGGATCCGTCCATTATGGGGGCCTCAGATGCCACTCTGCAGATTCTATCCAGAGGCAATAATCCTTAACCCCAGTTACCCAGCTGACCCTGCTCTCAGCGGAGAAGTGGCCAGAACTATATTCAGTGTAGACAATGCTGTGTGAGCTAAACTGATGACAACCAAGCGATACTGCTTTAAACCATCGCTAATGCCAATTTTCATCACAGTTAAAGCTCCTGCTCCTAGGAAAAGACAGAAACGTTTTATTGCTGCTCCTGTCTTCTATTTTGCTAGTTACATAGTGCTCAATGAGAGCTCTGCAGCTATTGGGACTGCCATTGCTTCCGTAGGATCTGTCAAACACATGATCGTCGGGTGTACACCCCTAAGAGAATATGGCCAAATTATGCTCAAAGTGTGCCTATTTTGTGTGGCCACCATTAATTTTCCAGCACTGCCTTAACTCTCTTGGGCATGGAGGTCACTAGAGCTTCACAGGAGCCACTGGATCCTCTTCCATCCTCCATGACGACATCACGGAGCTGGTGGATGTTATAGACCTCGCACTCCTCAACCTTCTATGTGAGGAGGCTCCACAGATGGTCAATAGGGTTTAGATCTGGAGACGCTCGGCCGGTCCAGTACCTTTTACCTCAGTTTCTTTAGCGAGGCAGTGTTGGTCTTGGAGGAGTTTGGGGTCGTTATGTTGGAATATTAAGGGAGGGGATCCTGCTCTGCTTCAGTATGTCACAGTACATGTTGGCATTCATGGTTCCCTCAATGAACTGTAGCTCCCCACAGCTGGCAGCACTCATGAAGTCCCAAACCATGACCCTCCACCACCATGCCTGACTGTAGGCAGTACACACTTGTCTTTGTACTCCTCACCGGAAGCCACCACACACACTTGACACCATCTGAGCAAAATAAGTTTATCTTGGTCTCATAACACCACTAGTATGATTCTAATAATCCAGGACCTTGGTCTGCTTGTCTTCAGCAAACTGTTTGTGGGCTTTCTTGTGCATCATCTTTAGAAGAAGCTCCCTTCTGGGATGACAACCTTGTAGAGCAATCGTATGGTCTGAGCACTGACAGATGAACCCTCCACCCCTGTAACCTTTGCAGTGTGCAGTGGTGTATAGTCTGAGTGCTGACAGGTGGACCCCCCACTTCTATAGCCTCTGCAGTCTGTGATGTATGGTCCGAGCACTGACAGGCAGACCCCCACCCCTGTGGGCTCTGCAGTGTGCGAGGTATAGTCCGAGCACTGACAGGCGGACTCCCCACCCCTGTAACCTCTGCAGTGTGTGGCGTATGGTGTGAGCACTGAGAGGCGGACCCCCACCCCCTGTAACCTCTACAGGGTGTGACATATGGTCTGAGCACTGACAGGCGGACCCTCATCCCTGTAACCTCTGCAGGGTGTGACATATGGTCTGAGCACTGACAGGCGGACCCTCACCCCTGTAACCTCTGCAGGGTGCGGCGTATGTTGTGAGTACGAAGGTGGACTCCCCACCCCTGTAACCTCTGCAGGGTGCGGTGTATGTTCTGAGTACGGACAGGCGGACCCCCCACCCCTGTAACCTCTACAGGGTGCGGTGTATTGTCTGAGTAAGGACAGGCGGACCCCCCACCCCTGTAACCTCTGCAATGTTTGGCATATGTTTTGAGCACTGAAAGGCGGACCCCCTACCCCTGTAATCTCTGCAGTGTGTGGTGTATGGCCTCAGCACTGACAGGCGGACCCCCCCACCCCTGTACTTTCTGCAGTGTGCGGTGTATGGTCTGAGCACTGACAGGCGGACCCCCCACCCCTGTAACCTCTGCAGTGTGTGGCGTATGGTGTGAGCACTGACAGGCGGACCCCCCCCACCCCTGTAACCTCTGCAGTGTGTGGTGTATGGTCTGAGCACTGAGAGGCGGACCCCCCACCCCTGTAACCTCTGCAGTGTGTGGTGTATGGTCTGAGCACTGACAGGCGGACCCCCTACCCCTGTAATCTCTGCAGTGTGTGGTGTATGGCCTCAGCACTGACAGGAGGACCCCCCACCCCTGTAACCTCTACAGGGTGTGACATATGGTCTGAGCACTGACAGGCGGACCCTCATCCCTTTAACCTCTGCAGGGTGTGACATATGGTCTGAGCACTGACAGGCGGACCCTTACCCCTGTAACCTCTGCAGGGTGCGGCGTATGTTCTGAGTACGGACAGGCGGACTCCCCACCCCTGTAACCTCTGCAATGTGCGGCATATGTTTTGAGCACTGAAAGGCGGACCCCCTACCCCTGTACTCTCTGCAGTGTGTGGTGTATGGCATGAGCACTGACAGGCAGACCCCCCACCCTTGTACTCTCTGCAGTGTGTGGTGTATGGCATGAGCACTGACAGGCGGACCCCCCCACCCCTGTACTCTCTGCAGTGTGTGGTGTATGGCATGAGCACTGACAGGCGGACCCCCCCACCCCTGTACTCTCTGCAGTGTGTGGTGTATGGTCTGAGCACTGACAGGCGGACCCCCCCACCCCTGTACTCTCTACAGTGTGTGGTGTATGGCATTAGCATGAGCACTGACAGGCGGACCCCACACCCCTGTAACCTCTGCAGTGTGTGGTGTATGGTCTGAGCACTGACAGGCGGACCCCCCCCACCCCTGTAACCTCTGCAGCAATATTGGCAGTACTCATACATCTATTCTGAACAAACAACCTCTGGATATGACGCTGAGCTCGTGCACTCAACTTCTGTGATCAGCTATGGCAAGGCCCATTTTAAGTGGCTCCTGTCTTGTTATACCACTGTATGGTCTTGGCCACCGTGCTGCAGCTCAGTGTCAGGGTGTCTTCTTATAGCCTCGGCCATCTTTATGTGGAGCAACAATTCTTTTTTCAGATCTTCAGTAAGTTCTTTGCCATGAGGAGCCATGTTGATCTTCCAGTGACCAGTATGAAAAAGTGTGATCGATAACACCAAATGTAACACCCCTACCCCATTCACACCTTAGACCTTGTAACAATAATGAGTCACATATAACAAACAACGTATATATGGACCCTGCACTAAGACATCATATCGTTTTCTCACCAAAATTAAACAAAGCCTCGTCAGGGAAAAAGATAAAAGTTATGGCTGCTGAAAAGCGGAAAGGCAAAAATCAAGAAAATAAAAGGCCCTTCAAGTCTGGTTTGCTACAATGTATCAGTACTGAGTCCTCAGAGATTGTGTGGACTGGATACTCATCATCATCCAGCTAATCGCAGAGGACGAGGGCGACTTTCTGCTGGATGTGCCGCTCCTGGTGGCCCAGTTTGTCCATGGACTGCTCTTGCTGCACCACTCCTGGTGGCCCAGGTTGCCCATGGATTGCCCTTGATGCACCACTCATGTGGCCCTGGTTGCTCATGGATTGCCCTTGATGCACCACTCATGGTGGCCCACCTTGTCCATGGACTGCTCTTGATGCATCACTCCTGGTGGCCCCAGGTTGCCCATGGACTTCTCTTGCTGCACTATTCCTGGTGGCCCAGGTTGCCCATGGATTGCCCTTGATGCACCACTCATGGTGGCCCAGGTTGCTCATGGATTGCCCTTGATGCACCATTCCTGGTGGCCCAGCTTGTCCATGGACTGCTCTTGATGCACCACTCCTGGTGACCCAGGTTGTCCGTGGACTGCTCTTGATTTACCACTCCTGGTGGCCAAGGTTGTCCATAAACTGCTCTTGATGCACTATTCCTGGTGGCCTAGGTTGCCCATGGACTGCTCTTGATGCACCACTCCTGGTGGCCCAAGTTGCCCATGGACTGCTCTTGATGCACCACTCCTGGTGGCCCAAGTTGCCCATGGACTGTCCTTGATGCACCACTCCTGGTGGTCCAGGTTGTCCATGGACTGCTCTTGATGCACCATTCCAGATGGCCCAAGTTGCCCAAGGACTGTCCTTGATGCACCACTCCTGGTGGCCCAGGTTGTCCATGGACTGCTTTTGATGCACCACTTCAGCCATCTACAGACTAAGGAATGTCAATTACTCCTGACACCATCAATGAGGAGGATATTCTCTCCAGATTTCTATACAGATTTATTCGCCTGAGGAGAAATGTAAGACAAGGTGCAGTCTCCCTGTATACAACATGGGGAGGAATGCCGGCGTGCACAGACATGAAGCCCGCAGCTCACAGCCGGCCGGGGCAGACACTGCATGTGTACTGTACAGCTGAGGAATCACTGACATATACTGCCTCATGCACGCCACCATGAGAGATGTGCCATGTACATTGGCGCTATGGTGGAAGCTCTTTTCGTCTGCAGGACTGCTAGGGCACATGTAATAAATGAGCCAGGATCATTATGGATGCACACACCAAAACTGTGAAAGTCCACATGTAACAGTGACCGCAGACCATACAGTACCTCATCTGTACGGCCTGTCACCTAGTACAGTTTCCAAGATGTTCTCATTTATTCTACTTTGTAATTTCCATGACCGCAGCTTGCTGTCAGTGAATGGCAAGAGGTTTTGTAGATCCAGAGAATGTAAACCCATACATACAGTATGTATATACTGTGCAGATCCTCACCAGTCGAACTTGCTAATTGAAGGACGACTAAGATGGCCAAAAGAGGAGGCGCCCGCACCGGAGAACGGAGATGCCCATATGACCCTGTGTCAAACTATCGCCCCATATCCCTTCTCCCCTACGCCTCAAAACTACTGGAACAGCATGTCCATCTTGAATTGTCCTCATACCTCTCCTCCTGCTCCCTCTTTGACCGGCTTCAATCTGGCTTCCGACCACATCATTCTACCGAAACTGCCCTAACCAAAGTCACCAATGATCTACTAACCGCCAAAGCCAAGCGACACTACTCTGTCCTCCTCCTCCTGGACCTGTCCTCTGCCTTCGACACAGTAGACCATTCCCTCCTACTACAGATTCTCTCATCTCTGGGCATCACAGACTTGGCCCTATCTTGGATCTCCTCATACCTAACCGACCGAACTTTCAGCGTCTCCCATTCTCACACCACTTCCTCATCTCGCCCCCTATCTGTCGGTGTCCCTCAAGGCTCAGTTCTTGGACCCCTGCTGTTCTCCATCTATACCTTCGGCTTGGGACAGCTCATAGAGTCCCACGGCTTCCAGTATCATCTCAATGCCGATGACACACAGATCTACCTCTCTGGACCTGACATTACCTCCCTACTAACCAAAATTCTGCAATGTCTGTCTGCTATTTCATCCTTCTTCTCGGCGTGATTCCTAAAACTTAACATGGACAAAACAGAGTTTATTGTCTTTCCTCCTCCTCACTCATCTCCTCCAACAAGCCTTTCCATCACACTTGATGGTTGCTCACTCACCCCAGTCTCACAAGCTCGTTGCCTTGGAGTGACCCTCGACTCTGCTCTATCCTTCAAGCCACACATCCAAGCCCTCTTCACCTCATGCCGATTACAACTCAAAAATATCTCCCGGATCCGTGCTTTTCTTAACCAAGAATCTGCAAAAACATTAGTGCATGCCCTCATCATCTCCCGCCTCGACTACTGCAACCTCCTGCTCTCTGGCCTCCCTTCCAACACTCTTGCACCCCTCCAATCTATCCTAAACTCTGCAGCCCGCTTAATCCACCTCTCCCCTCGCTACTCCCCAGCCTCGCCACTCTGCCAATCCCTTCACTGGCTTCCCATCGCCCAACGACTCCAGTTCAAAACATTAACCATGACATACAAAGCCATGCACAACCTGTCTCCTCCCTACATCTGTGACCTAGTCTCCCAGTACCTACCTGCACGCAACCTTAGATCCTCACAAGATCTCCTTCTCTGCTCATCTCTTATCTCCTCTTCCCACAATCGTGTACAAGATTTCTCCCGTGCATCCCCCATACTCTGGAATGCTCTACCTCAGCACATCAGACTCTCCACGACCGTGGAAAGCTTCAAGAGGAACCTCAAGACCCACCTCTTCCAACAAGCCTACAACCTACAATAGCCCTCAGCCCAGTAGACCACTGCGCAACCAGCTCTGTCCTCACCTATTGTACCATCACCCATTTCCTGTAGACTGTGAGCCCTCGCGGGCAGGGTCCTCTCTCCTCCTATACCAGTCTGTCTTGTACCGTTAATGATTGTTGTACGTATACCCTCTTTCACTTGTAAAGCTTCATGGAATAAATGGCGCTATAATAATAAATAATAATAATAATAATAATGACCCAACTCCACCGCACCGACCGTTTAGGTGAGTATTATAAAGTGATTTTTACGTTCTACACAGTGGCCTCGGCTCTTATATACAGCATGTTAGAACGCTGTATATAAGAGCCCACTGGTGGTGGCCGCAGCTTATAGGCCCCAAAACTGGGTACAGGTTCTCTTTAATATTCTCCCTTGGCTCCCATGATCTCTCCTCAGGTCTAAACCCATTCCAGTCCACTAGGTAGTAGGTTTTACCTTGAAGACTTTTTACAGCAAGCACGGCCTTTGCGTCAAAGGTGTCTTCATCACTGACAGGAGGAGGCAAGGTACCTGGATCCGTGTAGTAAAGGCTCAGAATCAAGGGTTTAAGGAGGGAAGGAGTTAGGGACATGAAGGGAAGCCTGGAGCTTTAGCTATGAGACCTCATTAATCCGCTGGAGCTCCTCGAAGGGATCGATAGAGTGGGGACCCAACTTGTAGGAAGGCAACTTGAGGTGGACATATCTGAAAGAGAGCCATACCTTGTCTATGAGCCAGAATGAAAGAGGGTCTAGGCGTCTGTTATCTGCATTCCTCTTCATTTGCATGGAGACTGCTCCAAATAGTACTTGGTCTCCTCCCAGATCTTAGAAAATGTCTTAACGAGAGCATCGGCCGCTGTGTTGCTGTGAATGTGTGACGCCCCTGGACTAGTCAGGGTGTCACAGAGAACTGCACTCCTTTCTCTTATGGTGCAGAACTAACCCTCCATGGTTCTGGGATCCTAACCTTTGGTATTGCTTCATCAGCATTCAAATCCTAGCCACACCTCACACCACACCCTGTCAGGCACACCAGTGGGTGGTCTAGCTGGAAAAGAGACACCCGCCTATGGGTCAGATAGGCTGGTGGGAGGGACATAGTCAGTTGAGTGGTAGCCCTCAGAGTGTGAGGAGCTGAGGGAGTTGGAGCTCCCTGGAAGACTTTGGTTAGGTCGCAGACGGTGTTCTTTGTGACGGGGTATGCGACAGAGCAGTAAGGGACGCCAGGCCAAGGAACAATCCAAAGGGCTTTATTGGAACTACAAAGATAAAGCACCAAACAAATATAGATCCTTAAAGTCTGCAAGGAGTCCACAACAAAACAGAAGATCCAGGCGCACCTCCCGGTATTCCAATGCCAGGGAAAATATGGCAATGGTCCTTATATGAGTTCCTTGAGTCCAACAGGGTGAACAACAAAACGCAATCCCACGTGGCCACTGATCTCCAGTCTGTGGCAGTCTATACACAGGCTCTAGGATCCAGCCTCAGCTATAGATCCTAGTCCTTCTCCAGCCGAGATCCAACTAACTGACCTAACATGGGTCTCATTGTTCTTCTCTCCTGGGATCAGCCCCTTAGGTGGGATGAAGAGTCCAACTCCGCCTGGACACTTGATACATGAATGGACTTTAGACTCCTGGCTCTGTCTTGTTTACCAAGTTGTAGAGTGGAGAAGTCCCATGCTGAGAAGAACAAACAATCCCCCACCAGTAGTACATACAGGACAGTCAAGGAGAGACAGACTATTACAACATGAGCACGGGCGGGGGAGGGACATTCTGTTACAGCAGACGGTGTTCTGGGACCAGAAGAGTTGGAGACCCGGTCGCAGAGTACTGGAGAAGGGTGCCCAGACTTAGTTTTGGAGAATGGTCGGTACCGGAAAATCTAGTAACCTGACTGGTACCGAGCACTGCGGGGTCCTGGACCCTAGATCAGGGAGTAGCTTCACGCAACCTGATAATTAACCTGTGGAGGATAGTCTCTTTATGAACTTTCCCCAAGAGCTCAGAGATCGAAGGCATCAACATAACGAAGGGAATAGGGTCTTCCAGCTTATGCAGCCCACCGAAATCCCAATTATCAGCCATCGAGAGCACAGCTCCACTATTTCAATATAGGGAGCGGCAACCCGAAAGCTTCAGGCTGAGGGGTCACTCAGAAACATCTAAGGAGGCAGGTCCAGAACCATCAGCAATACCAAAGGGGATGGATTCCCGGACAAGATCCCCTGAGTGGCAGCGGCACCCAGAGACTTGGTTTACTCATGTGTGAAAGTCTGCTTAATGGTCGCACCAACACCCACACGACCTGAGTGAGTACATACCAGAGTCCCGGGGCATACCCTACCCATGGAGGGAACGTCATCTGGCTGCCCCGCTCCATCTACCCCCATCGGCAGCGGCGGTACTCTCCTTACCGCGAACCACGGGTGGCGTCACGAACACTAACCCCCCCCTGTAATTAGCCCCTTTTATTTTCGAGTGCCCTCAAGCCCCTGGTTCCGGAGACCCTCAAGGCATGGTAACCCCGGATCCGAGCAGTCCGACTGCTGCAGGTGCGGTACAGGTGATAGCTACAGGGAAAGGGATTTTGGGCTACTGTCCATTCACAATATGATTTAGCGGAGGTTCCGCTCAGATGATTGTTATACAAAAACTCTGCCCATGGAAGCAACTTGACCCAGTAGCGGTGATGCTCACTGACAAAGTGTCACAGGAAATTTGTCAAGATCTGGTTGACAAGCTCTACTTGACTGTTGGACTGCGGATGATAGGCCGATGAGAAGTCCAAAGTGACATCCAGCAACTTACAGGTGGCCGATAAGACCTGGAATGTGACACCTCTGTTGGACACAACATGATGCAGCATACCGTGCAGCTGAAAGATGTGCCCCAGACAGTGTGGTGAAATGGGTCATTTTGGAGAACCCATCCACTACTACCTATATGACGATGCAGCCGGAGGACATTGGCAGGTCGGTGATAAAGTCCATCACAATATGCTACCAAGGAGCGGATGACACAGGTAGAGGCAGTAGATTAGTCCAGAAGGTAGATTCTTAGGGGTCTTGTTGCCAGAACACGAGTGACAGGCCGAAACATCTTGCCGCAGCATCAGCCACCAGTAGTGTCGAGAGATCAGCTGAAGGGACTTCTTTTGTCCAGTGTGGCCATCCATCTTGCAGGAATGACCCCACTAAGCCGTCATTGAGGTCCCGCGCGGACGCACTACAATATTTTGATCTGCTCTACTCATGGCAGATCAAAGTGCGCATGCGCAGGACCTTGATATCAGCTAGTGTGTATGACGTACAACACGTCATCCACACTAGCTTCAAAAGGAGGAGGACAAAGATGGCCGAAAGAGGAGTCATGGACCCGGAGAACGGAGACACCCCTCCGACCAGTCTGCTCTGCACCGTCCGTTAGGTGAGTATTATTATACACATCCGGTGACAGGTTCCCTTTAATGTTCTCGGACAGAGCTCGAGTCTTAGATACAAAAGAAACTGGCACACCAAGATGAATAAAAGGTCTTTATTATACAGGCAATCCAAAAAATGTAAAATGTAACATTTCGAGCCCTATATTTGGGTCTTCATCAAACACAATAGATTGTTGTGTAGGTATATGTTAGGGCCAGGTGGACGGGCAGACCCAGGAGGTGGATCCACTGGGCCGAACACCTTCCTGAAGGCAAGGAGTCCGGTAGCCGGAGCACTACAGGTAGCAGGATAGTCCGCGCAAAATAGTGGAATGTAGAAGTCCGTGGGACCACGGAGTCACTGATGGTAGTCCGGGTGACGGAGCTCAGGTTCGGAGGCCAAGATGTTGTCAGGCAGAGTCCGGAACCGATGGAGCGAGAGGATGGGTCACCACAGGGATCAGAGATGGTACGGACTGACGGGATGGCAGATAGTCAGCGTTCGGGGTTCGGGAATCGGCAGGACCGGATGGCGAGGCAGGAGCGGCTCTAGAAGAGAGAGAGGTGAGTATATCACAGAGACACAAGGAGACCTGACTCCTAGCTTAGGAAACACGAAGAACGGGCCCCGCCCATTTGGACATTAAACCCCTTTATACCCTGTACCTGTGTGTTCAATTTCCTGTCTGTGGACGCTGGCCCTTTAAGAAAGGGTCAATGACCGCGCGCGCGCCCTAATGCGCATGCGCGCGGCCCGGGTGCCAGAAGCCAGGGCAGGGAGCGGCGAACAGGAGGCAGGGGAGCCGGGCTGGAGCGAAGCTGACAGCGGACGCTGGGAGCGGGGACCGGGACGCCTGGGGATCCTAGGTGAGGAGGCCTGGAGGCTGTGGAGCGGGGGACGCCGGACAGAGGAGCCGGGGAGCGAGCCAGGGAAGCCGGGGAGCGTGGCAGGGGAGCCGGGGAGCTGGACAGGGGACCCGGGGAGCGTGACAGGGGAGCCGGGGAGCTGGACAGGGGACCCAGGGAGCGTGACAGTATATGCCTTTAAGATGGTGATACTGTCAAAATGACCACAAGATCTATAGATAAATCAAACTGTTGTTCTGTATAGGTGTAAGGGCGCAGTATAGTAGAGCGTCTTACACGCAGGGAGGATCCACCTCCATGACCTCAACAGGAACCGTAGGGGCTATATCTAGTGGCATGATGGGTATCTGGAATGAAGGAGCCAGATACAAAGACCTCTTCTCCTGGTTTGCCTCTCTGAGTCGCTCTTGGAACTGAAGGTCAATGTGCAAAGCCAGTGAAACTAGGATGTCCAGAGAAGATGGCACATCTCGAACAGCCAACTCGTCCTTTATCCTTCCAGACAGTCTTTGCCAAAATATAGTCACCTGTGTTTTGTTATTCCAGCCCAGTTCGGAGGACAGGGTGTGGAAACGGACAGCATATTGGCCTAAGGTGAGACTCCCTTGGTGGAGTCTAAGCAGAGAAGGTGCAGCCGAAGACACCCAGCTGGCTCGTTGAACACCTTGAGGAACGTCTCCAAGAAAACAGGCAGGTTTCAGATGATTGGATCATTCTTCTCCCATAGTGGGTTGATCCAAGAAAGCTTTTCGCCACACAGGTGTGACATCATAAAGGCCACTTTGGTCCAGTCTGAAATGAACAGATGCTACAAAAATTCAAAGTGCAGAGAGCACTGTTTTATGAATCCCTCCAAACCATGGATGAGACGACAGATAAAGACTGGGGTTTGGAATTAAATTTGCTGCTGGCATAGGAACTGCAATTGGTACTGTGTTTGACAAGGTCATGGCTTAATAGCAGGTATCCAGTGAGCAAAGATGAGTCAGCAGCCGGTCCTGATGCACATGTTGCCAGACCATCTCTTGCTGCAGACCGGTGAACTGAGCGCCACTAGAAACAGCAGGATCCATGGTCTGGGCAAACTGTAATGCTCGCAATACAAAAAAGGAGTAAGTGGATCCACTTGATCAAAGGCACCGATCACTGACCTAGAAGAGCGTACCTGAACGGCTATCGAGTCTTTGCTAAAGCCAAAAGTGGTGGAAATAGGCTAACACGCTAGTAGGTAGCCGACAATTGCCCCCCCCCCCCAATGGGATCAACAGAACCTTGGCAGCTGGTGCCACTGATATTTACACAAATAGTCTCTGATAGTAGAAGTGTACCACCCTGCGGGCTCAGCTGCGACCGCCGAGCCCCTCGGATCCGTGCTCGTACGGTGGGTGGTGGCTCGAGCTCCTCACGGACCCAGGGGTCACGTCGCTCTGCAAGGGGGTTGGCGCTACACGCAGGGACTTCGGTGGGGGAAGTTCCACGGAAGGGGCCACGGCGGCTTGGTAGGGGTGTAAGTTCGTGACGCCACCCACGGGTTGTGGTGAATAGATGGACACCACCGCTGCCTAGGCCTCCCGGGGACGGTGTTGCGCAGCTTGGTGTTGACCCCTCCGTGGGTAGGGGAGTGATGGTCCCAGGGGCCCGAGGGAGGTGCGGAGGCGTGGGAGCGGGTGCGGGCGTATGCTGGTGCGGTGCTGTGCGGTGCGCGGCCCGAAGGCACTGGTGTACTCACTATGACACAATACACTAGAGTCTCTGGTAAACCAAACGGGATGATGAACGGGGCCCGCAGCCGGCTGCACCTTCTCCCTGAACGGGTTGGTGGTTTCCGCCTTTCTCCTGCATCTTTTTATATGAATGTTTGACTCCTATGCCTAAGCAACGGTAGTCTGCTCCCCGGCTTGCTGGTTGTTGGAAGAGCCCTGTTTGCCCGCAGACGCTGGCCCCTTGGGTCTCTATGCCTTGGCGGTGGCTTTACCCTGTATGGTTGGGCTGTTGTCTTCTAACGGGTCTTGTGTGGAATAGGTCCTTAAGTCCAGTCCTCAATCAGTTGATTTGACTGGGCCCTGTCGGTTCGGGGCTTTGTACTGGGTCTGAATACCCTCCTGGTGCTCCGGTTTCCAATCAGTTCCCCGGTTCGGTACCGGCGGGCCACCGTCCGACCCCGGTCCCTATGGTTCCACCGGCTGTAATCCCAGCTCCTGCAGGTGGCCACCACCGTCTGCCTCCTTGCCAGAGGTGACTGGGCTCCGACCCAGCCACCTAAGTGGACTATTGGCAGGCCTGGTCACAGGTCTGCCCTTGAACTCAACCTCTCTCCTTCACTGTCAAGACTCATCTACTTGTGCACTAGAACTAGAACTAGAACTTGTGTCTATCCCGCCTCCAGGCCTGTGAACTCCTCGGTGGGTGGAGCCAACTGCCTGGCTCCGCCCCCCTGGTATGGACATCAAACATGGAGGGTGGTGACAAGGTTTTCTTGGTTGGCTGCGGTCACCTTTCCAGGGAGGGTGTGTGTGTGCATGGGACTACCTGGGACGACCTGACTAGTCCAGGGCGTCACAGAAGCAGCAGCAGCAATCAGTATTGTAGGGTCGCCTGAGACAGCTAGATGAGGTATCAGTGGCCAAGTTGGGTAGTTGCAGTAGTAGGGGGCGAGATGGGCAGTTGCAGCACCGGCAGCCGAGACGTGTACTTGCAGCAGTGGTGGCTGGTATTGTAGGAGTGGCCGATGTGGACAATTGCAGCAGCAGCAATAGTAGGTATGGATAGTTGCAGCAGCGGAGTCATCATGCACTGGAACACAGAATAGCATCAGCAATACAGCGCACAGGGTAATAACAGCAGTGACAGCACAAAGGAACCTGAGAACTAGCAATATTAGGAACACGTTGTCCGGTCACCTCCCTTAAGGGGAAGGTGCCTTATGGGTTAGGGTGAGAGTGCAAGCGTCCCGGCCAGGGAAGTGGAGCAGGACAGGATCCCCAATTCACACCCCCTCCTTTTCCAGGAACCTGGAAACCTGGGATTAATGCACATGTATGGACCAGGAGAAGAAGTGTCACGGCCGATATACCCCTTACCGGTCCCTGGGGCCAGCCTGCCAATATTATCTGGAGGCCATGTGTGTGTATCCGAGATCCAATATTATTTGGAGGTCTGTGCGTCCTGACTCCAATATTAACTGAAGGCCCATGCATGTACGTCCCAGCTCCAATATTATTTGGAAGCCTGTGCACATGAGTTCCGACACCAATAATATCTGGAGGCCCGTGCGTGTGCATCCTGGCTCCAATATTATCTGAAGGCCCATGCATATGCGTCCTGGCTCCAATATTATCTGAAGGCCCATGCATATGCGTCCTGGCTCCAATATTATCTGAAGGCCCCTGCATATGCGTCCTGGCTCCAATATTATCTGGAGTTCCGTGCGTGTGTGTCATGGCTCCAGTATTATCTGGAGGCCCATGCATATGCATCTCGGCTCCAATATTGTCTGGACGACCGTGCGTCCCGACTCCAATACTATCTGGAGGCCAATGCGAGTGTGAAGAAGGCACAGGAGCTGCCGGGCTCTGAGCTCAGAAGAGGGCACAGGAGCCGCAGGGCTTTGAGCTCGGAAGAGGGCACAGGAGCCGCAGGGCTTTGAGCTCGGAAGAGGGCACAGGAGTCGCCGGACTCTGAGCTCGGAAGAGGGCACAGGAGCCGCAGGATTCTGAGCTCGGAGGAGGGCACAGGAGCCGCCATACTCTGAGCTCGGAGGAGGGCACAGGAGCCGCCAGACTCTGAGCTCGGAGGAGGGCACAGGAGCCGCCAGACTCTGAGCTCGGAAGAAGGCACAGGAGCCGCCAGACTCTGAGCTCAGAAAAGGGCACAGGAGTCGCCGGATTCTGAGCTCGGAAGAGGGCACAGGAGCCGCCGGACTCTGAGCTCGGAAGAGGGCACAGGAGCCGCAGGATTCTGAGCTCGGAGGAGGGCACAGGAGCCGCCATACTCTGAGCTCGGAGGAACGCACAGGAGCCGCCAGACTCTGAGCTCGGAAGAAGGCACAGGAGCCTCCGGACTCTGAGCTCGGAAGAAGGCACAGGAGCCTCCGGACTCTGAGCTCGGAAGAAGGCACAGGAGCCGCCGGACTCTGAGCTCGGAAGAAGGCACAGGAGCCGCCGGACTCTGAGCTCGGAAGAGGGCACAGGAGCCGCTGGACTCTGAGCTCGGAAGAAGGCACAGGAGCCTCTAGATTCTGAGCTCAGAAGAGGGCACAGGAGCCGCCGGACTCTGAGCTCGGAAGAGGGCACAGGAGCCTCTGGACTCTGAGCTCGGAAGAGGGCACACGAGCCGCCGGACTCTGAGCTCAGAAGACGGTACAGGAGGCGCCGGACTCTGAGCTCGGAAGAGGGCACAGGAGCCACTGGACTCTGAGCTTGGAAGAGGGCGCAGGAGCCACTGGACTCTGAGCTCAAAAGAGGGCACAATGTAACTAAACCTATTGTGTATGATACTATCCAGTGTATGTAAGCCTGTTTGTGATACTGTCTCATGTATCTAAACCTTTCATAACTGATACTGTCCTACGGGGACAGGGATGATGATGTCTGCTAAATAAGAAACATAAAACTATACTGTCCAGTGTATATAAGCTAATCCTGTGTGCACGCACCCCTCCCCCACCTCCATTATAAAAGGGTGAAAGCGCCCTCTGGTGGGAACTACAGGTGTAAATCCCCAGGATGGGATGCTGTGCAGATTTCAATAGTGGAAATCAGAGTTCCCCAACCCCATTATGGCACTGGAGCCATCATGTTGGCTTCCCCAGTGCTGGTCATCACTGGTGGTATGATCATTAAATGATAGGCAGTGGTGATGTGGCGCCCCTGGGGCTTCAGGCGCCACAGGTTACTGCACCTCCGTTAAAATTGGTAATTATCCCGGGTCCACCAACACACACATGCAGATTACAGTGGGTTGCCCTCCCCAATGGGGACCGTGCCAGGGTCAGGTCACAGAAGGGGGTCCCAACAGCGATTGGGTTTACAGGACGCCACCTCACTAGGGGCTCCCAATCCACTGGAACCGGGACTCAGGGTCAGGGATAAGCAACCACCAGGGGGAGTTAGGAGCACACAATGAGAAAAAGCAGGTTGACCTAGTGAGAGTAGTGAACCGGCCGGTGGCAGCTGCTGGCGACTTCCAACACACAACACAACTTCAAAAGGAGAACAGGTACAGACTTCTGAGCAGAGCGGACGTGCCGCGAGGCAGCCCTGTGGGCCAGGGCGTTTCAACACGGTCGCTGGGGAGAAACAGGAGGCTGCTTCCACAGGACCGGCGCTGTCAGGGTACAGAACCCTGTATATATATATATATATATATATATATACCAGGCATACTTCAAGTTGCCTACCAAATTTGCAAGGGTCGCGGGAACAGGCTAGAAAAGTCACCTGTCCTGTCCCACTATTCCTGGAACCAAATAGCATATAGGATCCGGGGCTGAGGTCTTCGACCAGCCCCACATCGGAACCACGCTATCAGCATACAGGACGGGACACTTTACTGACACCGGGATCCCCAAGTGCTTCATGCCACAGTGATCCGATACTTAGCGCATCAAAGGAGGAAGGGGCTCACAGGCTGACACACACACCGGACCTGACCTTCCATGGATTTGGGATCGGCTGGAGCCCATCGTGGCAGAGATCGGTACTCTGGGGTAGTGCCTGAACTACCAGTGAGTAAAAGACCTGGAACCGAAGCCCGTGTCTCTGCCTCTCCTTTGCCGGCGCCAGCACCCAGCGCTGCGGCACCAACGGGGACTACCACTACCGTCCGTCCTCCATCATCCTCCCCAGGGTAACCCTGCTCCACCTGTGGGAAGCGACACCATCCCAGCTGCGACCTTCACCATCAGCCCCGGAAAGAAGCGCCGGCGGCCCACAGGTGCGTCACTATCTAAAAAGACTTTCCTCATCGTCACTACCACCCCCATCCTCCGTCCTTCCTCCCATCCACCGCCTTCCCTCCCTCCTGTACGCCTCGGGGTCACGAAACCAGGCCAGCCCGTGACGACGCAGAGGATCTGCAACCCCCGGCCTGTTTCTTGCCAGTCTGTCCTGAGGAAGGGAGCTGTGTCTTCCGAAACGCGTTGACCTGTGCATTGAATAAAAGCAACATTAATCTACATCTTCATGATCGGCTAGTCATTGGCGCGGCTTGGACACCCTGTTATCAGCCTCAGCTCCTGATGAGACCTCTGGCCCAAACTTCACTTTCTCAATGGCTCTGTCCACTTATGCAGCTTCAGCTGTCTCTTGGGTCTCCAATGCAATACCTTCAACTT
Organism: Anomaloglossus baeobatrachus; assembly: GCF_048569485.1. Taxonomy (NCBI): domain Eukaryota; kingdom Metazoa; phylum Chordata; class Amphibia; order Anura; family Aromobatidae; genus Anomaloglossus; species Anomaloglossus baeobatrachus. The sequence continues at coordinate 29,366,776 of NC_134353.1, forward strand.
CCTCTTGGGTCTCTGCAGTGTTACCTTCAGCTTTCTCTTGGGTCTCCAGTGCAATATCTTCAACTTCCTCTTGGGTCTCAGCAGTGTAATCTTCAGCTTTCTCTTGGATCTCTGCAGCATCACCTTCAATTTCCTCTGGGTTCTCTGGAACTTTAGAGGGTTTCTCGTATTCCAACTCCTCAGCTTCAGACCTTCACCATTTTCCTTTTAAATTTTTTCTGCTTTTTCCACCATGACGTCACACCCCTCAGCGTGGTACTCTTTTTGATCTTTGTGGATTTTCTTACCACCAACGCTCTCCAGGATTTCATCTCCTGAAGTGCTCTCCCAGATTTCTTTTCCTAAACCGCTCTCCAGGATTTTATCTCCTACATTGCTCTCCAGGATTTCATCTCCTACATCACGCTCCAGGATTTCTTCTCCTCATCGCTCTCCAGGATTTCTTCTCCTACATCGCTCTTCAGGATTTCTTCTCCTAAAGCACTCTCCAGGATTTCTTCTCCTAAAGCACTCTCCAGGATTTCTTCTAAAGTGCTCTCCAGGATTTCTTCTCCTAAAGCGCTCTCCAGGATTTCACCTCCTATAGTGGTCTCCAGGATTTCATCTCTTACATCGCTCTCCAGGATTTCTTCTCCTAAAGCGCTCTCCAAGATTTCATCTCCTACATCGCTCTCAAGGATTTCATCTCCTACATCGCTCTCAAGGATTTCATCTCCTACATCGCTCTCCAGGATTTCATCTCCTACATCACGCTCCAGGATTTCATCTCCTACATCACGCTCCAGGATTTCATCTCCTACATCGCTCTCCAGGATTTCATCTCCTACATCGCTCTCCAGTATTTCATCTCCTATATCGCTCTCCAGGATTTCATCTCCTACATCGCTCTCCAGGATTTCATCTCCTACATCGCTCTTCAGGATTTCTTCTCCTAAAGCACTCTCCAGGATTTCTTCTCCTAAAGCACTCTCCAGGATTTCTTCTCCTAAAGCACTCTCCAGGATTTCTTCTCCTAAAGCACTCTCCAGGATTTCTTCTCCTAAAGTGCTCTCCAGGATTTCTTCTAAAGTGCTCTCCAGGATTTCTTCTCCTAAAGCGCTCTCCAGGATTTCACCTCCTATAGTGGTCTCCAGGATTTCATCTCTTACATCGCTCTCCAGGATTTCTTCTCCTAAAGCGCTCTCCAGGATTTCATCTCCTACATCGCTCTCCAGGATTTCATCTCCTACATCGCTCTCCAGGATTTCATCTCCTACATCGCTCTCCAGGATTTCATCTCCTACATCGCTCTCCAGGATTTCATCTCCTACATCGCTCTCCAGGATTTCATCTCCTACATCGCTCTCAAGGATTTCATCTCCTACATCGCTCTCAAGGATTTCATCTCCTACATCGCTCTCCAGGATTTCATCTCCTACATCACGCTCCAGGATTTCATCTCCTACATCGCTCTCCAGGATTTCATCTCCTACATCGCTCTCCAGGATTTCATCTCCTACATCGCTCTCCAGGATTTCATCTTCTACATCGCTCTCCAGGATTTCATCTTCTACATCGCTCTCCAGGATTTCATCTTCTACATCGCTCTCCAGGATTTCATCTTCTACATCGCTCTCCAGGATTTCATCTTCTACATCGCTCTCCAGGATTTCTTCTCCTAAAGCACTCTCCAGGATTTCATCTTCTACATCGCTCTCCAGGATTTCATCTTCTACATCGCTCTCCAGGATTTCATCTTCTACATCGCTCTCCAGGATTTCATCTTCTACATCGCTCTCCAGGATTTCATCTTCTACATCGCTCTCCAGGATTTCATCTTCTACATCGCTCTCCAGGATTTCTTCTCCTAAAGCACTCTCCAGGATTTCACCTCCTACAGTGCTCTCCAGGATTTCACGTCCTACATCACTCTCCAGGATTTAATCTCCTACATCGCTCTCCAGGATTTAATCTCCTACAGTGCACTCGTAGATTTCTTCTCCTAAAGTGCTCTCCAGGATTTCTTCTTCTAAAGCACTCTCCCAGATTTCACCTCTTACATCGCTCTCTAGGATTTCAACTTCGACAGTGATCTTGCGGATTTCTTCTCCTACAGCGCTATCGCCGGACAGATAATTAGCTTTATACTTAGAAATCGTCGAAGACACCACCACCGTTTCCTCGGTCGCCTCCTTTTCCATCTGTCGTCAAAACATATCAGTTCCAGCTCCAATTCCTCTTGCAGCACATTGTTGTCTGCCTCTTAACCACGGGCTGTGACAGGCAAAGTACTCAACCTTCTCTGCACATCAGAGGGTGCAGCTCGTTCTACCTCTTGGCACCTGTTGTGACTCCGGTGTTGAGAGGACGATTTGCATTTCTTACTTGGCTCTTCTTTATTGCACTCTCTTTTCACTTTATTAGAGTCACCGTGTACATTAAAGTCAACTTCACTGCCCCTGGTATCCTGAACCAACATGTCCCAACTTAACCAAGCCCCCTTTTCTGGAGCTACTCCGTTTCCTTCACACTACAGTTTCTCTTTTTCCCAGTCCTATCAATAACTTGGGGAGATCCACCATTCTCTTCAATCACCCCTAACTCAGCACTGTCCACCTTAGGAGGTGCAATCTCCTCCTTATCAGAAACCAACATACCAAAAGAAACCTCTTCAGCATCCCGCTGTGATGGGGCCTCCTTAAGGCCACTTCGGCTCTTATTTGAGCAGTTGAACACTTCCCCCTACTCCAACAAGTCCCCAAAAATTCAAAGTCCTGGCCTATTATAATGGGATGCGGCAAGTCCGGAACTACACCAACGTACTAGGTCTTCATCCTCTTGTCTGTGTCAATTACCACTATGTTTGTTGGATATTCTTTAGTGCCCCCATAAATACAGCAGACTTTCATTTTCTGTCCGGGCAAAAGGTAGACATTGGGTGTGGCCCTCATCAGGGTCACCAAACTCCCAGAGTCTAAAAGTCCAGTCACACTTTCTCCATGTACCACCACAGAACACCTCTGTTGCACCTCATCAGATAAGGAGTCTATACCGCATGCCATTGTCCCCGACTACAGTTAATCGACGGCACCACCACCGCCCCTTTGGACTTGGGACATTGCACTCCCTTTTTGGCCACCATGCCCTTTTGGGCAACCACCCCTTGTTGTGCACCCCAGTATAGGGAGAATATTCATTTCGTGGCCTCCCCAGAAAATCCTCAGGCACCAGTCCATACAGTTCCATGGTGCATCTCTTAGGGCATCCAGTGTCCACACAGGAACCACAAGACACTCAACAAACTTCTCCATTGCCGTTTCATCAAGACCCTCTAACAGCTCCCGCTGTTGCTGTCAAGGCTCTCGCTGTTGCTGCCATACCTCTTGGCACCTCAAGCTGCCGGTTCCCTGCAACTGCACACCGACCTGTACCACATACGTTAACAGCTCATCCATTTCAGCCGAACGTGCTGCTCCACACATGGTCAATGCTCCGCTCCAGATGTCTTCGTGAACCCGCCGATCCACCGGCAACAGCTCATTGTAGCGTGTGGGGAAAATCTGCGTGGACCCAACGAGCCACAGCAAACATCACTCTCCAGCTGCTACACGTGACCCCTGGAACGCTGCCCGTACTCTAGCACCACATGTGATGAGGGTCACTCACTCTGCTCGCTTTCACAAGGTAGCAACAGAGACACTGTTCATGTAAGAGTCCAATTGGTTAATTAAATAGCACATAAACCACACTGCTGAGAATGTAACACCAGCCTTCCTCCGGCTTCACAGGGACATACACACGGCTAACAGTCCGTGTAACAAGGGGTACACCCAAACAGGTTCAGATACACTTCTCAAGCATCCCAGTGGAGCTGTGTCACCCTCCACTCACTGACTCCAGTCAGTACACACACACCCCTCTACATGAAGCACCTTCCGGAGGTTTCACAAACCTCCATACACTGACCCCTGTCAGACGACGCAAACTCCCTCTTCCTTCAGAGGATCCCTTCGATAGGCGTCTCAACCTCTATAAATGGCCAGGTCAGGACAAGAGAATCCTCCGTTCTCTCAGAGGATTCCTCCCTGGAGAGATCCCACTTTCCCCTCAGTGACCATGTGGCAAACAAACAGTCTCCATAATAACAGATAAAACATACCCATGGGCAAAAGAATGTGGATAGCTAAACCCGCCTGTCTCTCAAACCATCTGTAAAACCTGGCCCTGGTACGCCCTAACAAGACTTGTGGTAGTACAAGTACCAGAACGGACATCCAGGTTTACATCACTTCTGTGATACATACCGGCCGCCATGTTACAGCGACTAGCCACCATCACTCTGTGCTATGAGCTAGTAGTATGGGCCACTAGCCATGCTGTACACTACACCAGCCATCGCTATGTGCCCCTTTATATTACTCTGCTATTAATCTTAGCTTTCTATGCTACTAGCCATTATTGTCTTTCACTAGCCATCACTGCTTGCCACTAGCCATCACTGCTTGTCACTAGCCATCACTGCTTGCCACTAGCCATCACTGCTTGCCACTAGCCATCACTGATCATCACTAGCCATCACTGATCATCGCTAGCCATCACTGCTTGCCACTAGCCATCACTGATCATCACTAGCCATCACTGATCATCACTAGCCATCACTGCCCGTCACTAGCCATCACTGCCCGTCACTAGCCATTATTGTCTTTCACTAGCCATCACTGCTTGCCACTAGCCATCACTGCTTGTCACTAGCCATCACTGCCCGTCACTAGCCATCACTGATCATCACTAGCCATCACTGTCCGTTACTAGCCATCACTGCTTGTCACTAGCCATCACTGCTTGTCACTAGCCATTATTGTCTTTCACTAGCCATCACTGCTTGCCACTAGCCATCACTGCTTGCCACTAGCCATCACTGATCATCGCTAGCCATCACTGCCCGTCACTAGCCATCACTGCCTGTCACTAGCCATCACTGCTTGCCACTAGCCATCACTGCTTGCCACTAGCCATCACTGATCATCACTAGCCATCACTGCCCGTCACTAGCCATCACTGTCCGTCACTAGCCATCACTGCCCGTCACTAGCCATCACTGCTTGTCACTAGCCATTATTGTCTTTCACTAGCCATCACTGCTTGTCACTAACCATCACTGCTTGCCACTAGCCATCACTGATCATCAATAGCCATCACTGCCCGTCACTAGCCATCACTGATCATCACTAGCCATCACTGCCCGTCACTAGCCATCACTGCCCGTCAATAGCCATCACTGCTTGTCACTAGCCATCACTGCCCGTCACTAGCCATCACTGCTTGTCACTAGCCATCACTGCCCGTCACTAGCCATCACTGCCCGTCACTAGCCATCACTGCTTGTCACTAGCCATCACTGCCCGTCACTAGCCATCACTGATCATCACTAGCTATCACTGCCCATCACTAGCCATCACTGCCCGTCACTAGCCATCACTGCCCGTCACTAGCCATCACTGATCATCACTAGCTATCACTGCCCATCACTAGCCATCACTGCCCGTCACTAGCCATCACTGCCCGTCACTAGCCATCACTGCCAGTCACTAGCCATCACTGATCATCACTAGCTATCACTGCCCATCACTAGCCATCACTGCCCGTCACTAGCCATCACTGCCCGTCACTAGCCATCACTGCCCGTCACTAGCCATCACTGATCATCACTAGCTATCACTGCCCGTCACTAGCCATCACTGCCCGTCACTAGCCATCACAGCCCGTCACTAGCCGTCACTGCCACTGTTTGCAGACATTTCGTGCTCGCCTGTCGACCCTCACCCACTCTGCCTGAGCTCCAGGGGCCGGCATGCCGCCCACCCCACCCTCTCCTACCAGCTCCCACTTGCCAATTTGGCACCCGCCTCGCAGATGGTACATTCAACTTTAAGAAAACAGTTGGCCCCAATAATGAGAAGCCTGAAAAGTCTGAGGTGCTAAAAAATGATCAAAGTGAAGGCAGTGCCTGTAATGTATATGAGCCCCCACCATATGCTGCCTGCGAAGACTGGGGGGCTACAGGGACGGATCCCACCCTGCACACCCCAGTCCTGCAGCTTTATACAACACCTGCATTTTTCCTGCAACTTCTCCCCAATTATAGAAAGAACATTAGGAATGAAAGCATTCTGCAGTGACATCACCAGCAGAGGACAGAGGTGTGACATCACCAGCAGACGACAGAGGTGTGACATCACCAGCAGAGGACAGAGGTGTGACATCACCAGCAGACGACAGAGGTGTGACATCACCAGCAGCAGAGGACAGAGGTGTGACATCACCAGCAGAGGTCAGAGGTGTGACATCACCAGCAGAGGACAGAGGTGTGACATCACCAGCAGAGGACAGAGGTGTGACATCACCAGCAGACGACAGAGGTGTGACATCACCAGCAGCAGAGGACAGAGGTGTGACATAACCAGCAGACGACAGAGGTGTGACATCACCAGCAGCAGAGGACAGAGGTGTGACATAACCAGCAGACGACAGAGGTGTGACATCACCAGCAGCAGAGGACAGAGGTGTGACATCACCAGCAGACGACAGAGGTGTGACATCACCAGCAGAGGACAGAGGTGTGACATCACCAGCAGAGGACAGAGGTGTGACATCACCAGCAGAGGACAGAGGTGTGACATTACCAGCAGAGGACGGAGGTGTGACATCACCAGCAGAGGACAGAGGTGTGACATCACCAGCAGAGGACAGAGGTGTGACATCACCAGCAGAGGACAGAGGTGTGACATCACCAGCAGAGGACAGAGGTGTGACATCACCAGCAGCAGAGGACAGAAGTGTGAGATCACCAGCAGAGGACAGAGGTGTGACATCACCAGCAGAGGACAGAGCTGTGACATCACCAGTAGCAGAGGACAGAGGTGTGACATCACCAGCAGAGGACAGAGGTGTGACATCACCAGCAGCAGAGGACAGAGGTGTGACATAACCAGCAGATGACAGAGGTGTGACATCACCAGCAGACGACAGAGGTGTGACATCACCAGCAGCAGAGGACAGAGGTGTGACATAACCAGCAGACGACAGAGGTGTGACATCACCAGCAGAGGTCAGAGGTGTGACATCACCAGCAGAGGTCAGAGGTGTGACATCACCAGCAGCAGAGGACAGAGGTGTGACATCACCAGCAGAGGACAGAGGTGTGACATCACCAGCAGAGGTCAGAGGTGTGACATCACCAGCAGCAGAGGTCAGAGGTGTGACATCACCAGCAGAGGACAGAGGTGTGACGTCACCAGCAGAGGACAGAGGTGTGACACCACCAGCAGAGGACAGAGGTGTGACATCACCAGCAGAGGTCAGAGGTGTGACATCACCAGCAGCAGAGGTGTGACATCACCAGCAGCAGAGGACAGAGGTGTGACATCACCAGCAGCAGAGGTCAGAGGTGTGACATCACCAGCAGAGGTCAGAGGTGTGACATCACCAGCAGAGGTCAGAAGTGTGACATCACCAGCAGAGGTCAGAGGTGTGACATCACCAGCAGAGGACAGAGGTGTGACATCACCAGCAGAGGTCAGAGGTGTGATATCACCAGCAGAGGACAGAGGTGTGACATCACCAGCAGAGGTCAGAGGTGTGACATCACCAGCAGAGGTCAGAGGTGTGACATCACCAGCAGAGGACAGAGGTGTGACATCACCAGCAGAGGACAGAGGTGTGACATCACCAGCAGAGGTCAGAGGTGTGACATCACCAGCAGAGGTTAGAGGTGTGACATCACCAGCAGAGGACAGAGGTGTGACATCACCAGCAGAGGTCAGAGATGTGACATCACCAGCAGAGGACAGAGGTGTGACATCATCAGCAGAGGTCAGAGGTGTCACATCACCAGCAGAGGTCAGAGGTGTGACATCACCAGCAGCAGAGGACAGAGGTGTGACATCACCAGCATAGGACAGAGGTGTGACATCACCAGCAGAGGTCAGAGATGTGACATCACCAGCAGAGGACAGAGGTGTGACATCACCAGCAGAGGTCAGAGGTGTGACATCACCAGCAGAGGTCAGAGGCGTGACATCACCAGCAGAGGACAGAGGTGTGACATCACCAGCAGAGGTCAGAGGTGTGACATCACTAGCAGCAGAGGACAGAGGTGTGACATCACCAGAAGAGGTCAGAGGTGTGACATCACCAGCAGAGGACAGAGGTGTGACATCACCAGCAGAGGACAGAGGTGTGACATCACCAGCAGAGGTCAGAGGTGTGACATCACCAGCAGAGGTCAGAGGTGTGACATCACCAGCAGAGGTCAGAGGTGTGACATCACCAGCAGAGGACAGAGGTGTGACATCGCCAGCAGAGGACAGAGGTGTGACATCGCCAGCAGAGGACAGAGGTGTGACATCGCCAGCAGAGGACAGAGGTGTGACATCGCCAGCAGAGGACAGAGGTGTGACATCACCAGCAGCAGAGGACAGAAGTGTGACATCACCAGCAGAGGACAGAGGTGTAACATCACCAGCAGAGGACAGAGGTGTGACATCACCAGCAGAGGACAGAGGTGTGACATCACCAGCAGCAGAGGACAGAGGTGTGACATCACCAGCAGCAGAGGTCAGAGATGTGACATCACTAGCAGAGGTCAGAGGTGTGACATCACCAGCAGAGGACAGAGGTGTGACATCACCAGCAGAGGACAGAGGTGTGACATCACCAGCAGAGGTCAGAGGTGTGACATCACCAGCAGCAGAGGTCAGAGGTGTGACATCACTAGCAGAGGTCAGAGGTGTGACATCACCAGCAGAGGACAGAGGTGTGACATCACCAGCAGAGGACAGAGGTGTGACATCACCAGCAGAGGACAGAGGTGTGACATCACCAGCAGCAGAGGGCAGAGGTGTGACGTCACCAGCAGAGGTCAGAGGTGTGACATCACCAGCAGAGGACAGAGGTGTGACATCACCAGCAGAGGACAGAGGTCTGACATCACCAGCAGAGGTCAGAGGTGTGACATCACCAGCAGAGGACAGAGGTGTGACATCACCAGCAGAGAACAGAGCTGTGACATCACCAGCAGAGGTCAGAGGTGTGACGTCACCAGCAGAGGACAGAGGTGTGACATCACCAGCAGCAAAGCACAGAGATGTGACATCACCAGCAGAGGACAGAGGTGTGACATCACCAGCAGAGGTCAGAGGTGTGACATCACCAGCAGAGGTCAGAGGTGTGACATCACCAACAGAGGACAGAGGCGTGACATCACCAGCAGAGGACAGAGGTGTGATATCACCAGCAGAGGTCAGAGGTGTGACATCACCAGCAGAGGACAGAGGTGTGACATCACCAGCAGAGGACAGAGGTGTGACATCACCAGCAGAGGACAGAGGTGTGACATCACCAGCAGAGGTCAGAGGTGTGACATCCCCAGCAGCAGAGGACAGAGGTGTGACATCACCAGCAGCAGAGGTCACAGGTGTGACATCACCAGCAGAGGTCAGAGGTGTGACATCACCAGCAGAGGACAGAGGTGTGACATCACCAGCAGCAGAGGACAGAGGTGTGACATCACCTGCAGAGGTCAGAGGTGTGACATCACCAGCAGAGGACAGAGGTGTGACATCACCAGCAGAGGACAGAGGTGTGACATCACCAGCAGAGGTCAGAGGTGTGACATCCCCAGCAGCAGAGGACAGAGGTGTGACATCACCAGTAGCAGAGGTCAGAGGTGTGACATCATCAGCAGAGGACAGAGGTGTGACATCACCAGCAGCAGAGGACAGAGGTGTGACATCACCAGCAGCAGAGGACAGAGGTGTGACATCACCAGCAGAAGTCAGAGATGTGACATCACCAGCAGAGGACAGAGGTGTGACATCACCAGCAGAGGACAGAGGTGTGACATCACCAGCAGAGGGCAGAGGTGTGACATCACCAGCAGAGGTCAGAGGTGTGACATCCCCAGCAGCAGAGGACAGAGGTGTGACATCACCAGCAGAGGACAGAGATGTGACATCACCAGCAGAGGTCAGAAATGTGACATCACCAGCAGAGGTCAGAGGTGTGACATCACCAGCAGAGGACAGAGGTGTGACATCCCCAGCAGCAGAGGTCAGAGGTGTGACATCCCCAGCAGCAGAGGACAGAGGTGTGACATCACCAGCAGAGGTCAGAGATGTGACATCACCAGCAGAGGACAGAGGTGTGACATCACCAGCAGAGGTCAGAGGTGTGACATCACCAGCAGCAGAGGACAGAGGTGTGACATCACCAGCAGAGGTCAGAGGTGTGACATCACCAACAGAGGACAGAGGCGTGACATCACCAGCAGAGGACAGAGGTGTGACATCACCAGCAGAGGTCAGAGGTGTGACATCACCAGCAGAGGACAGAGGTGTGACATCACCAGCAGAGGTCAGAGGTGTGACATCATCAGCAGAGGTCAGAGGTGTGACATCACCAGCAGCAGAGGTCAGAGGTGTGACATCCCCAGCAGCAGAGGACAGAGGTGTGACATCACCAGCAGAGGACAGAGGTGTGACATCACCAGCAGAGGTAAGAGGTGTGACATCACCAGCAGCAGAGGACAGAGGTGTGACATCACCAGCAGCAGAGGACAGAGGTGTGACATCACCAGCAGAGGACAGAGGTGTGACATCACCAGCAGCAGAGGACAGAGGTGTGACATCACCAGCAGAGGTCAGAGGTGTGACATCACCAGCAGCAGAGGACAGAGGTGTGACATCACCAGCAGCAGAGGACAGAGGTGTGACATCACCAGCAGAGGACAGAGGTGTGACATCACCAGCAGCAGAGGACAGAGGTGTGACATCACCAGCAGCAGAGGTCAGAGGTGTGACATCACAAGCAGAGGACAGAGGTGTGACATCACAAGCAGAGGTCAGAGGTGTGACATCACCAGCAGAGGACAGAGGTGTGACATCACCAGCAGAGGTCAGAGGTGTGACATCACCAGCAGCAGAGGACAGAGGTGTGACATCATCAGCAGAGGACAGAGGTGTGACATCACCAGCAGCAGAGTACAGAGGTGTGACATCATCAGCAGAGGTCAGAGGTGTGACATCACCAGCAGAGGACAGAGGTGTGACATCACCAGCAGAGGACAGAGGTGTGACATCACCAGCAGAGGACAGAGGTGTGACATCATCAGCAGAGGACAGAGGTGTGACATCATCAGCAGAGGACAGAGGTGTGACATCACCAGCAGAGGTCAGAGGTGTGACATCACCAGCAGAGGACAGAGGTGTGACATCATCAGCAGAGGACAGAAGTGTGACATCCCCAGCAGCAGAGGTCAGAGGTGTGACATCCCCAGCAGAGGTCAGAGGTGTGACATCCCCAGCAGCAGAGGACAGAGGTGTGACATCACCAGCAGCAGAGGTCACAGGTGTGACATCACCAGCAGAGGTCAGAGGTGTGACATCACCAGCAGAGGACAGAGGTGTGACATCACCAGCAGCAGAGGACAGAGGTGTGACATCACCTGCAGAGGTCAGAGGTGTGACATCACCAGCAGAGGACAGAGGTGTGACATCACCAGCAGAGGACAGAGGTGTGACATCACCAGCAGAGGTCAGAGGTGTGAAATCCCCAGCAGCAGAGGACAGAGGTGTGACATCACCAGTAGCAGAGGTCAGAGGTGTGACATCATCAGCAGAGGACAGAGGTGTGACATCACCAGCAGCAGAGGACAGAGGTGTGACATCACCAGCAGCAGAGGACAGAGGTGTGACATCACAAGCAGAAGTCAGAGATGTGACATCACCAGCAGAGGACAGAGGTGTGACATCACCAGCAGAGGACAGAGGTGTGACATCACCAGCAGAGGGCAGAGGTGTGACATCACCAGCAGAGGTCAGAGGTGTGACATCCCCAGCAAAAGAGGACAGAGGTGTGACATCACCAGCAGAGGACAGAGATGTGACATCACCAGCAGAGGTCAGAAATGTGACATCACCAGCAGAGGTCAGAGGTGTGACATCACCAGCAGAGGACAGAGGTGTGACATCCCCAGCAGCAGAGGTCAGAGGTGTGACATCCCCAGCAGCAGAGGACAGAGGTGTGACATCACCAGCAGAGGTCAGAGATGTGACATCACCAGCAGAGGACAGAGGTGTGACATCACCAGCAGAGGTCAGAGGTGTGACATCACCAGCAGCAGAGGACAGAGGTGTGACATCACCAGCAGAGGTCAGAGGTGTGACATCACCAACAGAGGACAGAGGCGTGACATCACCAGCAGAGGACAGAGGTGTGACATCACCAGCAGAGGTCAGAGGTGTGACATCACCAGCAGAGGACAGAGGTGTGACATCACCAGCAGAGGTCAGAGGTGTGACATCATCAGCAGAGGTCAGAGGTGTGACATCACCAGCAGCAGAGGTCAGAGGTGTGACATCCCCAGCAGCAGAGGACAGAGGTGTGACATCACCAGCAGAGGACAGAGGTGTGACATCACCAGCAGAGGTCAGAGGTGTGACATCACCAGCAGCAGAGGACAGAGGTGTGACATCACCAGCAGCAGAGGACAGAGGTGTGACATCACCAGCAGAGGACAGAGGTGTGACATCACCAGCAGCAGAGGACAGAGGTGTGACATCACCAGCAGAGGTCAGAGGTGTGACATCACCAGCAGCAGAGGACAGAGGTGTGACATCACCAGCAGCAGAGGACAGAGGTGTGACATCACCAGCAGAGGACAGAGGTGTGACATCACCAGCAGCAGAGGACAGAGGTGTGACATCACCAGCAGCAGAGGTCAGAGGTGTGACATCACAAGCAGAGGACAGAGGTGTGACATCACAAGCAGAGGTCAGAGGTGTGACATCACCAGCAGAGGACAGAGGTGTGACATCACCAGCAGAGGTCAGAGGTGTGACATCACCAGCAGCAGAGGACAGAGGTGTGACATCATCAGCAGAGGACAGAGGTGTGACATCACCAGCAGCAGAGTACAGAGGTGTGACATCATCAGCAGAGGTCAGAGGTGTGACATCACCAGCAGAGGACAGAGGTGTGACATCACCAGCAGAGGTCAGAGGTGTGACATCACCAGCAGAGGACAGAGGTGTGACATCATCAGCAGAGGACAGAGGTGTGACATCATCAGCAGAGGACAGAGGTGTGACATCACCAGCAGAGGTCAGAGGTGTGACATCACCAGCAGAGGACAGAGGTGTGACATCATCAGCAGAGGACAGAAGTGTGACATCCCCAGCAGCAGAGGTCAGAGGTGTGACATCCCCAGCAGAGGACAGAGGTGTGACATCACCAGCAGAGGTCAGAGGTGTGACATCACCAGCAGAGGACAGAGGTGTGACATCACCAGCAGAGGTCAGAGGTGTGACATCACCAGCAGCAGAGGACAGAGGTGTGACATCACCAGCAGAGGACAGAGGTGTGACATCACCAGCAGCAGAGGACAGAGGTGTGACATCATCAGCAGAGGTCAGAGGTGTGACATCACCAGCAGAGGACAGAGGTGTGACATCACCAGCAGAGGTCAGAGGTGTGACATCATCAGCAGAGGACAGAGGTGTGACATCATCAGCAGAGGACAGAGGTGTGACATCATCAGCAGAGGACAGAGGTGTGACATCACCAGCAGAGGTCAGAGGTGTGACATCACCAGCAGAGGACAGAGGTGTGACATCATCAGCAGAGGACAGAAGTGTGACATCCCCAGCAGCAGAGGACAGAGGTGTGACATCACCAGCAGAGGACAGAGGTGTGACATCAATCACCAGCAGAGGACAGAAGTGTGACATCACCAGCAGAGGTCAGAGATGTGACATCACCAGCAGAGGTCAGAGATGTGACATCACCAGCAGCAGAGGACAGAGGTGTGACATCCCCAGCAGCAGAGGACAGAGGTGTGACATCACCAGCAGCAGAGGACAGAGGTGTGACATCACCAGCAGAGGTCAGAGGTGTGACATCACCAGCAGAGGTCAGAGGTGTGACATCACCAGCAGAGGTCAGAGGTGTGACATCACCAGCAGAGGTCAGAGGTGTGACATCACCAGCAGAGGACAGAGGTGTGACATCACCAGCAGAGGTCAGAGGTGTGACATCACCAGCAGCAGAGGACAGAGGTGTGACATCACCAGCAGAGGTCAGAGGTGTGACATCACCAGCAGCAGAGGACAGAGGTGTGACATCATCAGCAGAGGACAGAGGTGTGACATCACCAGCAGCAGAGTACAGAGGTGTGACATCATCAGCAGAGGTCAGAGGTGTGACATCACCAGCAGAGGACAGAGGTGTGACATCACCAGCAGAGGTCAGAGGTGTGACATCACCAGCAGAGGACAGAGGTGTGACATCACCAGCAGCAGAGGACAGAGGTGTGACATCACCAGCAGAGGACAGAGGTGTGACATCACCAGCAGCAGAGGACAGAGGTGTGACATCATCAGCAGAGGTCAGAGGTGTGACATCACCAGCAGAGGACAGAGGTGTGACATCACCAGCAGAGGTCAGAGGTGTGACATCACCAGCAGAGGACAGAGGTGTGACATCATCAGCAGAGGACAGAGGTGTGACATCATCAGCAGAGGACAGAGGTGTGACATCACCAGCAGAGGTCAGAGGTGTGACATCACCAGCAGAGGACAGAGGTGTGACATCATCAGCAGAGGACAGAAGTGTGACATCCCCAGCAGCAGAGGACAGAGGTGTGACATCACCAGCAGAGGACAGAGGTGTGACATCAATCACCAGCAGAGGACAGAAGTGTGACATCACCAGCAGAGGTCAGAGATGTGACATCACCAGCAGAGGTCAGAGATGTGACATCACCAGCAGCAGAGGACAGAGGTGTGACATCCCCAGCAGCAGAGGACAGAGGTGTGACATCACCAGCAGCAGAGGACAGAGGTGTGACATCCCCAGCAGCAGAGGACAGAAGTGTGACATCACCAGCAGAGGTCAGAGGTGTGACATCACCAGCAGAGGTCAGAGGTGTGACATCACCAGCAGAGGACAGAGGTGTGACATCACCAGCAGAGGTCAGAGGTGTGACATCACCAGCAGCAGAGGACAGAGGTGTGACATCATCAGCAGAGGACAGAGGTGTGACATCACCAGCAGCAGAGTACAGAGGTGTGACATCATCAGCAGAGGTCAGAGGTGTGACATCACCAGCAGAGGACAGAGGTGTGACATCACCAGCAGAGGTCAGAGGTGTGACATCACCAGCAGAGGACAGAGGTGTGACATCATCAGCAGAGGACAGAGGTGTGACATCATCAGCAGAGGACAGAGGTGTGACATCACCAGCAGAGGTCAGAGGTGTGACATCACCAGCAGAGGACAGAGGTGTGACATCATCAGCAGAGGACAGAAGTGTGACATCCCCAGCAGCAGAGGTCAGAGGTGTGACATCCCCAGCAGAGGACAGAGGTGTGACATCACCAGCAGAGGTCAGAGGTGTGACATCACCAGCAGAGGACAGAGGTGTGACATCACCAGCAGAGGTCAGAGGTGTGACATCACCAGCAGCAGAGGACAGAGGTGTGACATCACCAGCAGAGGACAGAGGTGTGACATCACCAGCAGCAGAGGACAGAGGTGTGACATCATCAGCAGAGGTCAGAGGTGTGACATCACCAGCAGAGGACAGAGGTGTGACATCACCAGCAGAGGTCAGAGGTGTGACATCATCAGCAGAGGACAGAGGTGTGACATCATCAGCAGAGGACAGAGGTGTGACATCATCAGCAGAGGACAGAGGTGTGACATCACCAGCAGAGGTCAGAGGTGTGACATCACCAGCAGAGGACAGAGGTGTGACATCATCAGCAGAGGACAGAAGTGTGACATCCCCAGCAGCAGAGGACAGAGGTGTGACATCACCAGCAGAGGACAGAGGTGTGACATCAATCACCAGCAGAGGACAGAAGTGTGACATCACCAGCAGAGGTCAGAGATGTGACATCACCAGCAAAGGTCAGAGATGTGACATCACCAGCAGCAGAGGACAGGGGTGTGACATCCCCAGCAGCAGAGGACAGAGGTGTGACATCACCAGCAGCAGAGGACAGAGGTGTGACATCACCAGCAGAGGTCAGAGGTGTGACATCACCAGCAGAGGTCAGAGGTGTGACATCACCAGCAGAGGTCAGAGGTGTGACATCACCAGCAGAGGTCAGAGGTGTGACATCACCAGCAGAGGACAGAGGTGTGACATCACCAGCAGAGGTCAGAGGTGTGACATCACCAGCAGCAGAGGACAGAGGTGTGACATCACCAGCAGAGGTCAGAGGTGTGACATCACCAGCAGCAGAGGACAGAGGTGTGACATCATCAGCAGAGGACAGAGGTGTGACATCACCAGCAGCAGAGTACAGAGGTGTGACATCATCAGCAGAGGTCAGAGGTGTGACATCACCAGCAGAGGACAGAGGTGTGACATCACCAGCAGCAGAGGACAGAGGTGTGACATCATCAGCAGAGGTCAGAGGTGTGACATCACCAGCAGAGGACAGAGGTGTGACATCACCAGCAGAGGTCAGAGGTGTGACATCACCAGCAGAGGACAGAGGTGTGACATCATCAGCAGAGGACAGAGGTGTGACATCATCAGCAGAGGACAGAGGTGTGACATCACCAGCAGAGGTCAGAGGTGTGACATCACCAGCAGAGGACAGAGGTGTGACATCATCAGCAGAGGACAGAAGTGTGACATCCCCAGCAGCAGAGGACAGAGGTGTGACATCACCAGCAGAGGTCAGAGGTGTGACATCACCAGCAGAGGTCAGAGGTGTGACATCACCAGCAGAGGTCAGAGGTGTGACATCACCAGCAGAGGTCAGAGGTGTGACATCACCAGCAGAGGACAGAGGTGTGACATCACCAGCAGAGGTCAGAGGTGTGACATCACCAGCAGCAGAGGACAGAGGTGTGACATCACCAGCAGAGGTCAGAGGTGTGACATCACCAGCAGAGGTCAGAGGTGTGACATCACCAGCAGAGGACAGAGGTGTGACATCACCAGCAGAGGACAGAGGTGTGACATCACCAGCAGAGGACAGAGGTGTGACATCACCAGCAGCAGAGGGCAGAGGTGTGACATCCCCAGCAGAGGACAGATGTGTGACATCACAAGCAGAGGTCAGAGGTGTGACATCACCAGCAGAGGACAGAGGTGTGACATCACCAGCAGAGGTCAGAGGTGTGACATCACCAGCAGCAGAGGACAGAGGTGTGACATCATCAGCAGAGGACAGAGGTGTGACATCACCAGCAGCAGAGGACAGAGGTGTGACATCATCAGCAGAGGACAGAGGTGTGACATCACCAGCAGAGGTCAGAGGTGTGACATCACCAGCAGAGGTCAGAAGTGTGACATCCCCAGCAGCAGAGGTCAGAGGTGTGACATCACCAGCAGAGGACAGAGGTGTGACATCACCAGCAGAGGTCAGAAGTGTGACATCACCAGCAGAGGTCAGAGATGTGACATCACCAGCAGAGGTCAGAGATGTGACATCCCCAGCAGCAGAGGACAGAGGTGTGACATCCCCAGCAGCAGAGGACAGAGGTGTGACATCACCAGCAGCAGAGGACAGAGGTGTGACATCCCCAGCAGCAGAGGACAGAAGTGTGACATCACCAGCAGAGGTCAGAGGTGTGACATCACCAGCAGAGGTCAGAGGTGTGACATCACCAGCAGAGGACAGAGGTGTGACATCACCAGCAGCAGAGGACAGAGGTGTGACATCACCAGCAGAGGTCAGAGGTGTGACATCACCAGCAGAGGACAGAGGTGTGACATCATCAGCAGAGGACAGAGGTGTGACATCATCAGCAGAGGACAGAGGTGTGACATCACCAGCAGAGGTCAGAGGTGTGACATCACCAGCAGAGGACAGAGGTGTGACATCATCAGCAGAGGACAGAAGTGTGACATCCCCAGCAGCAGAGGACAGAGGTGTGACATCACCAGCAGAGGTCAGAGGTGTGACATCACCAGCAGAGGTCAGAGGTGTGACATCACCAGCAGAGGTCAGAGGTGTGACATCACCAGCAGAGGTCAGAGGTGTGACATCACCAGCAGAGGACAGAGGTGTGACATCACCAGCAGAGGTCAGAGGTGTGACATCATCAGCAGAGGTCAGAGGTGTGACATCACCAGCAGCAGAGGTCAGAGGTGTGACATAATCAGCAGAGGTCAGAGGTGTGACATCACCAGCAGAGGACAGAGGTGTGACATCACCAGCAGAGGTCAGAGGTGTGACATCACCAGCAGCAGAGGACAGAGGTGTGACATCACCAGCAGCAGAGGACAGAGGTGTGACATCACCAGCAGAGGACAGAGGTGTGACATCACCAGCAGAGGTCAGAGGTGTGACATCACCAGCAGCAGAGGACAGAGGTGTGACATCACCAGCAGCAGAGGACAGAGGTGTGACATCACCAGCAGCAGAGGACAGAGGTGTGACATCACCAGCAGAGGACAGAGGTGTGACATCACCAGCAGCAGAGGACAGAGGTGTGACATCACCAGCAGCAGAGGTCAGAGGTGTGACATCACCAGCAGCAGAGGTCAGAGGTGTGACATCACCAGCAGCAGAGGACAGAGGTGTGACATCACCAGCAGAGGACAGAGGTGTGACATTACCAGCAGCAGAGGACAGAGGTGTGACATCCCCAGCAGCAGAGGACAGAGGTGTGACATCACCAGCAGAGGACAGAGGTGTGACATCACCAGCAGCAGAGGACAGAGGTGTGACATCACCAGCAGCAGAGGACAGAGGTGTGACATCACCAGCAGAGGTCAGAGATGTGACATCACCAGTAGCAGAGGTCAGAGGTGTGACATCATCAGCAGAGGACAGAGGTGTGGCATCACCAGCAGCAGAGGACAGAGGTGTGACATCACCAGCAGCAGAGGACAGAGGTGTGACATCACCAGCAGCAGAGGTCAGAGGTGTGACATCACCAGCAGAGGTCAGAGGTGTGACATCCCCAGCAGAGGACAGAGGTGTGACATCACCAGCAGCAGAGGTCAGAGGTGTGACATCACCAGCAGAGGACAGAGGTGTGACATCACCAGCAGCAGAGGACAGAGGTGTGACATCACCAGCAGCAGAGGACAGAGGTGTGACATCACCAGCAGAGGTCAGAGATGTGACATCACCAGCAGAGGACAGAGGTGTGACATCCCCAGCAGCAGAGGACAGAGGTGTGACATCACCAGCAGAGGACAGAGGTGTGACATCACCAGCAGCAGAGGACAGAGGTGTGACATCACCAGCAGAGGACAGAGGTGTGACATCACCAGCAGAGGACAGAGGTGTGACATCACCAGCAGCAGAGGTCAGAGGTGTGACATCACCAGCAGCAGAGGACAGAGGTGTGACATCACCAGCAGAGGACAGAGGTGTGACATCACCAGCAGAGGTCAGAGGTGTGACATCACCAGCAGCAGAGGACAGAGGTGTGACATCATCAGCAGAGGACAGAGGTGTGACATCACCAGCAGCAGAGTACAGAGGTGTGACATCATCAGCAGAGGTCAGAGGTGTGACATCACCAGCAGAGGACAGAGGTGTGACATCACCAGCAGCAGAGGACAGAGGTGTGACATCATCAGCAGAGGTCAGAGGTGTGACATCACCAGCAGAGGACAGAGGTGTGACATCACCAGCAGAGGTCAGAGGTGTGACATCACCAGCAGAGGACAGAGGTGTGACATCATCAGCAGAGGACAGAGGTGTGACATCATCAGCAGAGGACAGAGGTGTGACATCACCAGCAGAGGTCAGAGGTGTGACATCACCAGCAGAGGACAGAGGTGTGACATCATCAGCAGAGGACAGAAGTGTGACATCCCCAGCAGCAGAGGACAGAGGTGTGACATCACCAGCAGAGGACAGAGGTGTGACATCAATCACCAGCAGAGGACAGAAGTGTGACATCACCAGCAGAGGTCAGAGATGTGACATCACCAGCAGAGGTCAGAGATGTGACATCACCAGCAGCAGAGGACAGAGGTGTGACATCCCCAGCAGCAGAGGACAGAGGTGTGACATCACCAGCAGCAGAGGACAGAGGTGTGACATCCCCAGCAGCAGAGGACAGAAGTGTGACATCACCAGCAGAGGTCAGAGGTGTGACATCACCAGCAGAGGTCAGAGGTGTGACATCACCAGCAGAGGACAGAGGTGTGACATCACCAGCAGCAGAGGACAGAGGTGTGACATCACCAGCAGAGGTCAGAGGTGTGACATCACCAGCAGAGGACAGAGGTGTGACATCCCCAGCAGAGGTCAGAGGTGTGACATCACCAGCAGAGGTCAGAGGTGTGACATCACCAGCAGAGGTCAGAGATGTGACATCACCAGCAGAGGACAGAGGTGTGACATCACCAGCAGAGGTCAGAGGTGTGACATCACCAGCAGCAGAGGACAGAGGTGTGACATCACCAGCAGAGGTCAGAGGTGTGACATCACCAACAGAGGACAGAGGCGTGACATCACCAGCAGAGGACAGAGGTGTGACATCACCAGCAGAGGTCAGAGGTGTGACATCACCAGCAGAGGACAGAGGTGTGACATCACCAGCAGAGGTCAGAGGTGTGACATCATCAGCAGAGGTCAGAGGTGTGACATCACCAGCAGCAGAGGTCAGAGGTGTGACATAATCAGCAGAGGTCAGAGGTGTGACATCACCAGCAGAGGACAGAGGTGTGTCATCACCAGCAGAGGTCAGAGGTGTGACATCACCAGCAGCAGAGGACAGAGGTGTGACATCACCAGCAGCAGAGGACAGAGGTGTGACATCACCAGCAGAGGACAGAGGTGTGACATCACCAGCAGAGGTCAGAGGTGTGACATCACCAGCAGCAGAGGACAGAGGTGTGACATCACCAGCAGCAGAGGACAGAGGTGTGACATCACCAGCAGCAGAGGACAGAGGTGTGACATCACCAGCAGAGGACAGAGGTGTGACATCACCAGCAGCAGAGGACAGAGGTGTGACATCACCAGCAGCAGAGGTCAGAGGTGTGACATCACCAGCAGCAGAGGTCAGAGGTGTGACATCACCAGCAGCAGAGGACAGAGGTGTGACATCACCAGCAGAGGACAGAGGTGTGACATTACCAGCAGCAGAGGACAGAGGTGTGACATCCCCAGCAGCAGAGGACAGAGGTGTGACATCACCAGCAGAGGACAGAGGTGTGACATCACCAGCAGCAGAGGACAGAGGTGTGACATCACCAGCAGCAGAGGACAGAGGTGTGACATCACCAGCAGAGGTCAGAGATGTGACATCACCAGTAGCAGAGGTCAGAGGTGTGACATCATCAGCAGAGGACAGAGGTGTGGCATCACCAGCAGCAGAGGACAGAGGTGTGACATCACCAGCAGCAGAGGACAGAGGTGTGACATCACCAGCAGCAGAGGTCAGAGGTGTGACATCACCAGCAGAGGTCAGAGGTGTGACATCCCCAGCAGAGGACAGAGGTGTGACATCACCAGCAGCAGAGGTCAGAGGTGTGACATCACCAGCAGAGGACAGAGGTGTGACATCACCAGCAGCAGAGGACAGAGGTGTGACATCACCAGCAGCAGAGGACAGAGGTGTGACATCACCAGCAGAGGTCAGAGATGTGACATCACCAGCAGAGGACAGAGGTGTGACATCCCCAGCAGCAGAGGACAGAGGTGTGACATCACCAGCAGAGGACAGAGGTGTGACATCACCAGCAGAGGTCAGAGGTGTGACATCACCAGCAGAGGACAGAGGTGTGACATCACCAGCAGAGGACAGAGGTGTGACATCACCAGCAGAGGACAGAGGTGTGACATCACCAGCAGCAGAGGGCAGAGGTGTGACATCCCCAGCAGAGGACAGATGTGTGACATCACAAGCAGAGGTCAGAGGTGTGACATCACCAGCAGAGGACAGAGGTGTGACATCACCAGCAGAGGTCAGAGGTGTGACATCACCAGCAGCAGAGGACAGAGGTGTGACATCATCAGCAGAGGACAGAGGTGTGACATCACCAGCAGCAGAGTACAGAGGTGTGACATCATCAGCAGAGGTCAGAGGTGTGACATCACCAGCAGAGGACAGAGGTGTGACATCACCAGCAGAGGTCAGAGGTGTGACATCACCAGCAGAGGACAGAGGTGTGACATCATCAGCAGAGGACAGAGGTGTGACATCATCAGCAGAGGACAGAGGTGTGACATCACCAGCAGAGGTCAGAGGTGTGACATCACCAGCAGAGGACAGAGGTGTGACATCATCAGCAGAGGACAGAAGTGTGACATCCCCAGCAGCAGAGGGCAGAGGTGTGACATCCCCAGCAGAGGACAGAGGTGTGACATCACCAGCAGAGGTCAGAGGTGTGACATCACCAGCAGAGGACAGAGGTGTGACATCACCAGCAGAGGTCAGAGGTGTGACATCACCAGCAGCAGAGGACAGAGGTGTGACATCACCAGCAGAGGACAGAGGTGTGACATCACCAGCAGCAGAGGACAGAGGTGTGACATCATCAGCAGAGGTCAGAGGTGTGACATCACCAGCAGAGGACAGAGGTGTGACATCACCAGCAGAGGTCAGAGGTGTGACATCACCAGCAGAGGACAGAGGTGTGACATCATCAGCAGAGGACAGAGGTGTGACATCATCAGCAGAGGACAGAGGTGTGACATCACCAGCAGAGGTCAGAGGTGTGACATCACCAGCAGAGGACAGAGGTGTGACATCATCAGCAGAGGACAGAAGTGTGACATCCCCAGCAGCAGAGGACAGAGGTGTGACATCACCAGCAGAGGACAGAGGTGTGACATCAATCACCAGCAGAGGACAGAAGTGTGACATCACCAGCAGAGGTCAGAGATGTGACATCACCAGCAGCAGAGGACAGAGGTGTGACATCCCCAGCAGCAGAGGACAGAGGTGTGACATCACCAGCAGCAGAGGACAGAGGTGTGACATCACCAGCAGCAGAGGACAGAGGTGTGACATCACCAGCAGAGGACAGAGGTGTGACATCCCCAGCAGCAGAGGACAG
This sequence comes from Anomaloglossus baeobatrachus, assembly GCF_048569485.1. Classification (NCBI taxonomy): domain Eukaryota; kingdom Metazoa; phylum Chordata; class Amphibia; order Anura; family Aromobatidae; genus Anomaloglossus; species Anomaloglossus baeobatrachus. The sequence continues at coordinate 29,389,805 of NC_134353.1, forward strand.
AGGTGTGACATCACCAGCAGAGGACAGAGGTGTGACATCACCAGCAGAGGTCAGAGGTGTGACATCACCAGCAGAGGTCAGAGGTGTGACATCACCAGCAGAGGACAGAGGTGTGACATCACCAGCAGAGGTCAGAGGTGTGACATCACCAGCAGAGGACAGAGGTGTGACATCACCAGCAGAGGTCAGAGGTGTGACATCACCAGCAGCAGAGGACAGAGGTGTGACATCATCAGCAGAGGACAGAGGTGTGACATCACCAGCAGCAGAGTACAGAGGTGTGACATCATCAGCAGAGGTAAGAGGTGTGACATCACCAGCAGAGGACAGAGGTGTGACATCACCAGCAGAGGTCAGAGGTGTGACATCACCAGCAGAGGACAGAGGTGTGACATCACCAGCAGAGGACAGAGGTGTGACATCACCAGCAGAGGTCAGAGGTGTGACATCACCAGCAGAGGTCAGAGGTGTGACATCACCAGCAGAGGACAGAGGTGTGACATCATCAGCAGAGGACAGAAGTGTGACATCCCCAGCAGCAGAGGGCAGAGGTGTGACATCCCCAGCAGAGGACAGAGGTGTGACATCCCCAGCAGAGGACAGAGGTGTGACATCACCAGCAGAGGACAGAGGTGTGACATCACCAGCAGAGGTCAGAGGTGTGACATCACCAGCAGCAGAGGACAGAGGTGTGACATCACCAGCAGAGGACAGAGGTGTGACATCACCAGCAGCAGAGGACAGAGGTGTGACATCATCAGCAGAGGTCAGAGGTGTGACATCACCAGCAGAGGACAGAGGTGTGACATCACCAGCAGAGGTCAGAGGTGTGACATCACCAGCAGAGGACAGAGGTGTGACATCATCAGCAGAGGACAGAGGTGTGACATCATCAGCAGAGGACAGAGGTGTGACATCACCAGCAGAGGTCAGAGGTGTGACATCACCAGCAGAGGACAGAGGTGTGACATCATCAGCAGAGGACAGAAGTGTGACATCCCCAGCAGCAGAGGACAGAGGTGTGACATCACCAGCAGAGGACAGAGGTGTGACATCAATCACCAGCAGAGGACAGAAGTGTGACATCACCAGCAGAGGTCAGAGATGTGACATCACCAGCAGAGGTCAGAGATGTGACATCACCAGCAGCAGAGGACAGAGGTGTGACATCCCCAGCAGCAGAGGACAGAGGTGTGACATCACCAGCAGCAGAGGACAGAGGTGTGACATCCCCAGCAGCAGAGGACAGAAGTGTGACATCACCAGCAGAGGTCAGAGGTGTGACATCACCAGCAGAGGTCAGAGGTGTGACATCACCAGCAGAGGACAGAGGTGTGACATCAACAGCAGCAGAGGACAGAGGTGTGACATCACCAGCAGAGGTCAGAGGTGTGACATCACCAGCAGAGGACAGAGGTGTGACATCCCCAGCAGAGGTCAGAGGTGTGACATCACCAGCAGAGGTCAGAGGTGTGACATCACCAGCAGAGGTCAGAGATGTGACATCACCAGCAGAGGACAGAGGTGTGACATCCCCAGCAGAGGTCAGAGGTGTGACATCACCAGCAGAGGTCAGAGGTGTGACATCACCAGCAGAGGTCAGAGATGTGACATCACCAGCAGAGGTCAGAGGTGTGACATCACCAGCAGAGGACAGAGGTGTGACATCCCCAGCAGAGGTCAGAGGTGTGAGATCCCCAGCAGAGGACAGAGGTGTGACATCCCCAGCAGAGGTCAGAAGTGTGACATCACCAGCAGAGGACAGAGGTGTGACATCACCAGCAGAGGTCAGAGGTGTGACATCACCAGCAGAGGACAGAGGTGTGACATCACCAGCAGCAGAGGACAGAAGTGTGACATCACCAGCAGAGGACAGAGGTGTGACATCCCCAGCAGCAGAGGACAGAGGTGTGACATCACCAGCAGAGGACAGAGGTGTGACATCACCAGCAGAGGTCAGAGGTGTGACATCACCAGCAGAGGACAGAGGTGTGACATCACCAGCAGAGGACAGAGGTGTGACATCACCAGCAGAGGACAGAGGTGTGACATCACCAGCAGAGGACAGAGGTGTGACGTCACCAGCAGAGGTCAGAGGTGTGACATCACCAGCAGAGGACAGAGGTGTGACATCACCAGCAGAGGACAGAGGTGTGACATCACCAGCAGAGGACAGAGGTGTGACATCACCAGCAGAGGACAGAGGTGTGACGTCACCAGCAGAGGTCAGAGGTGTGACATCACCAGCAGAGGACAGAGGTGTGACATCACCAGCAGAGGACAGAGGTGTGACATCACCAGCAGAGGACAGAGGTGTGACATCCCCAGCAGAGGTCAGAGGTGTGACATCACCAGCAGAGGTCAGAGGTGTGACATCACCAGCAGAGGTCAGAGGTGTGACATCACCAGCAGCAGAGGACAGAGGTGTGACATCACCAGCAGAGGACAGAGGTGTGATATCACCAGCAGCAGAGGACAGAGGTGTGACGTCACCAGCAGAGGTCAGAGGTGTGACATCACCAGCAGAGGACAGAGGTGTGACATCACCAGCAGAGGTTAGAGGTGTGACATCACCAGCAGAGGACAGAGGTGTGACATCACCAGCAGCAGAGGACAGAGGTGTGACATCACCAGCAGAGGTTAGAGGTGTGACATCACCAGCAGAGGACAGAGGTGTGACATCACCAGCAGCAGAGGACAGAGGTGTGACATCACCAGCAGAGGACAGAGGTGTGACATCACCAGCAGCAGAGGACAGAGGTGTGACATCACCAGCAGAGGACAGAGGTGTGACATCACCAGCAGCAGAGGACAGAGGTGTGACATCACCAGCAGAGGACAGAGGTGTGACATCACCAGCAGAGGACAGAGGTGTGACATCACCAGCAGAGGACAGAGGTGTGACATCACCAGCAGAGGACAGAGGTGTGACATCACCAGCAGCAGAGGACAGAGGTGTGACATCACCAGCAGAGGACAGAGGTGTGACGTCACCAGCAGCAGAGGTCGGGGGTGGGGGGGGGGTATTTTGACTTGCAGGATAATGGCTCCTTGTCTGTGGCCTCAGCCCTGCACTGATTGGGGGGGGGGCTGTCAGGCTTTGAAGTGGAGGCTTAACCCCTCACAGAGCACTTAGGGGCTGCACAGTTACCTCTCCATGGATTTCCACCCCTGCGGCAGCTGAGAGGTTAATGCTGAACTTGGCCTCCTCGCGTCTCTTTGATCCAGCTCATTTATTCGCGGCCATTGTCCTGGCTGCCAATCGTCTTTATGTTCCACTAATTCACAAATAATCCGCAAATCTGCAGCAGCAAATGCCCCGGGGCTCAGGGAAAGCAATTAGCCTGACAATGGGGGGCTGGGGGCGCCCCCTGGTGGACGGCGCGGGGCATGGCGGGCGGCGGTGCCTGATGGACGGAGCGGGCGGGCTCCCCCTGGTGGACGGCGCGGGGCATGGCGGGCGGCGGTGCCTGATGGACGGAGCGGGCGGGCTCCCCCTGGTGGACGGCACCGGCCACTGCAGGATATAGACGCCGCGCGCTCGGGAATTCTACCATCCAAGAGAAGAAAGTGACAGGCAGAAAAGAGGAGGAAAAGCTCCCAGCTCGGGGGGCTCCTGTATGCTCGGGGGCTGCTGTATGCCCGGGGGCTGCTGTATGCCCGGGGGCTCCTGTATGCTCGGGGGCTGCTGCCTGCCCGGGGGGCTCCTGTATGCTCGGGGGCTGCTGCCTGCTCGGGGGGCTCCTGTATGCTCAGGGGGGCGCAGACTCGCTCTGCTGGGACTTGTGGTTCTACAGCTCCTGCAATTCTCCTATTTACAGCCTCAGTGCATCGACGGAAAAGTAAATATATGGGAGACGCCTGCTCCGAAAAATGACAACCGCTTCACTCAGCGCCTTCAATCTACTTCACTGTCATTTTATTTTTGCAAAACTTGACATTTTCTTTATATATTTATTTATTTATTTTTTTATCTTCAGCAGCAATGGAAAAATAAGGGTTTCTTATTTTTTTTTTAATAAAAACCAAAAACATGTTAAAAGTGCAAAAAAGTTTTCCCTCCCGGTCTGTGATCAGATCCGATCATTATCGGGGGATGTGTGTATTTTCAATTAAACAGTAAATAAAAAAAATAAGAATAAATAATAAATAGTAATAATATAATATAAATCAGGAAAACACTGACGTTTGGATGTGTATAAGAATATATGAAATTATTGTGGTAATTGTTTATATCTACAGAGTGTAATAAATATATATATATATATATAAAGAAATAATAAAATTATATATATATATATATATATATATATATATATATATATATATATATATATGCATGGATACATGTATTTTTTCCTTTAGATTTTATATATATATATATATATACATATATAGGTCTATATCTATATTTATATATATGTATATATATATATATATATATATATATGTGTGTGTGTGTATATATATATATAATATATTTCTATAATATAGCTATATATAAAATTAACACATGTATGTATATATTTATGTAAAGATAATGAATATATGTGTATATATTTATATATTCAAAATTATTATTATTATTAATAATAATAATAATCACATACATATATTCTTTACACTTATTGTTCATGTATGATGGAAGAGTATAGTTTCTGTTTCCATACTATAAGAGTGCTTGTTTATACATATATCAGTATAGATTCTGTGAATATATATACACACACACATATACACACATAATAATAATAATAATAATAATAATAATAATAATAA